>NC_060278.1:3495926-3780880 GCF_021613505.1 Equus quagga
CGAGCCTCTTGGGCAGCAAAGAAAACACTCCGCTCCCACTGAGGCCGGAGCGTCAGATTCACACTTCCATCAGGTGAGCTGTTAGATTAGGGGATTTCTATTTGCAGAGCAAACAGTGAAGCACCAGTTGTGTGTTTAGACCAGGTGGTGGCAGGAGGAGATGTTCCCACCGGGGGTAATTAAAAGCAAAGCCGGGAGCCAGTGTCTTACTCCTCCACAAGTGTGTACATCGCCAAAGCGCCATGTTCTAATGAGCCTCAAAAATACAGCCTTGCCTCTCCTTGAGCCAGAAGCCCACACGAAACAGGAGCAGGGCTCACAGCTGAGATTCAAGCTCTCAGGTGTATTTAAGGAATTTATAAGCCATTAAGATTAACTAGAGAAAAATAATCTGAATTTGGAAAAAGAAAAAGATTATTGGGAAAAACTACAGCTTTATTATTATCAAGCAATGAGTTTACAGTGACCAAAGTGTCATCAACTGGAAATCCTGCTGCCTGACTCATGAGTCAGAGTACAGCGAGATCGTTCCATTTAACGTCTGTGTTCACATGGGTGCTGCCGGAGCAATCTAAAGTTGCATGAAAGTAGGTCTGCCCCGACGTTCAATCTGTTTGCAATGGTGTGCGGGCTGACTCGAGTCATAGCGCTTGTCTAAATGACAGTGCATTCCAAGTAAGTGGTACCTGACCTCGTGCTGCTTGACCACCTTACCCCAAGCAGATGTCCGTTCACAGAAGCTACAGTGGTGCCGTAGGTGCCAAGGACATCTCCCAACAAGTGCACACGCTCCAAACACGGTGTGTTTTCGTTCTTGTGCTCAGCCCAGGAGAGAAGATTTGAGTAACAGAACTTGAAAGAAAAGAGACGAAGGAGCCATAAATTTGGCCACTCTCCTTAACACAATTTTTTTGTCACAGCAGGAGATGGCAACTTCATCTACTCCCAAGCTGACGAAAATCAGAAGGGCAAAGTGGCTCGTCTGGTGAGCCCTGTGGTTTATTCCCAGAACTCCGCCCACTGCATGACCTTCTGGTATCACATGTCTGGTTCACACGTGGGCACACTGAGGGTCAAACTGCACTACCAGAAGCCGGAGGACTATGATCAGTTGGTCTGGATGGCCATTGGACACCAAGGAGACCACTGGAAAGAAGGGCGTGTCTGGCTCCACAAGTCTCTGAAACTGTATCAGGTATGCCCCTTCCCCAGGGTGGGGAGGGCAGCTGCTTCAAGGGCACTGGGGTAATGTTTTGAAGGTTATACAAATGAGATATGGAATTATTCCAAAAATTATTTCAGGGACTTCTCAAACGTGAGATTAATGCTGCAAGGACCATAATCTCGGTGGTATATTTCACGGTCTCCTAGATTACAGGAATAGAACCAATTTGGTGAGAAGGAAGGGAAAATGCTACTTTATAATCTATTTCTGCACTCTCACAATGCAACATTCCTTTTATCGGCTGCTTTTTCCAGTTTTAAGTGTTGTATTATAAGAAGAGAGGGTGAGGAGAAGTTGTATGCCCTCACCAGGCAGTTAATATATATTGATGAGCAGAATGTGTGCTTATGTGAAATCTCATGAATTTAATTTATGTGCCATAGCTTGAGCTGAACAAGCATTTGTAAACACCACTATTTGAGACTGAACATTTAAATTCTGTGAAAATGATCTCATTTCATTAGGTGATTTTTGAGGGCGAAATCGGAAAAGGAAACCTTGGTGGGATTGCGGTGGATGACATTAGTATTAACAACCACATTTCACAAGAGGACTGTGCAAGTAAGTATGAGTGGCTGCAGAGACCAGGGAAGCGCTTGCCCAGGGCTCAGTTCTTTCCGTGTGATGGTCTTTGTCTTGCTCGTTTAGACCTAGAATTTCAGTGTGGGCTATAAACACATGATAGGAAATGCATATACTGGTGCAACAGGGCATAAAATCAGATCACTTTGCCTTTGGCGACTCTGTTACTTGACCTAGTCCATTTAGAATGTCTGGCTGACGCCTACAAAACTACATAAATCGTGTGAAATCCAAAGATCATAGCAAAGAAGAAACTCACAGATTACAGGCTGTATACACCATGCCAAAACATTTTGATAAAAGTGGAAGACTCAGACATCTGGGCAATTCCAAGTACTGGGGTGTATAAACAAAGCAGCCGGCCTTTGAGAATTTTGATCGCAGTGAATGTAATTAAGATTACATTGTTAATGAATCATAGAAGCCATAATTCTTTGCTTTATTACAAATAAGTAGATGTTTCTGACTCTAAAAATAGTTGAACAGATTCAAAAGAATCAATGAAACTTACAGACTTTGCCTAGTATTCCAGAGTTTGTAGTTTTTATTGGTCTGGTGTATATGGATTATAGTCTGACACAGAAAACCAATTCATATTCCCTAGTTCTTGATATATAATTATAAATAGCATCACTAATGGCAATGTAATAGCACAGTAATCAGTCTTAAGCTCAATTTGCTACACTTAAACTTTTGTTATATGTCATTATATAATAGGATGTTAATTACAACAAAATGGAATAAGTCTATTGGGCAAATTTAAGACAAAGGAGGCCTGTTAGCTATAATGGGGTTTTGGTCATTTCAGCAACTTACAAAGCTTTTATTATACAATATATTGAATATCCATAATTCCTAAAGTGGCCATAATTTGATAGGGTCGATGGAGGAAATTGGAGGGAAAACCAGGAGCAGTGAATACAGGTCTGCTGCTTCACACTATGTAGGGAGCTCTATTTAATGCCACGCTAATTGGCAAATCTTCACAGGAAATGATAAGGCTTGATATTTCGGTTGCAGCTACTTTCACATTGCCCACATGCAAGTCCACACCGCTGTTAAAGTATATGTTTTCTGTGGTTGCGCAGGCGTGTCAGTGCTTTCCTCTTCCCAGGTGAGAGTGATGGTGATGGTTTTGGAGCATGAGACAAACTGCACAAACTAAACAAAGAAATAAACTTCCATTCGGCAAGTTGTACCTGACCACAGACTCTACACAAAGCAGTGGCCACGTGCTCCGGTGAAGACAGGGGTGGCTCAGGAGGTTCTCTGAGCCTTGTGCTTTCACGTGACTGCTCTACTTACTGTAGTTGTCGCTAGGCATTGTACTTGGAAAGTCGCTACCAAAGCACCAGTAAAACACTTCATGTTGCTGTACCCATAAAAAGATGCCTAAGATAACTGAATCATTGATCATCAAATATGTCTTCTCAAATATTTAGCCATGGATGCTATGAGATTATCAACTATTTATTCATTATTCACGCATTCATACAAAAAAATATTTATTGAGACACCTATTATGTTCTGGACACTGTTCTAAATGCTGGAGGTACAGCAGTGAGCAACATCTCTGTCCTCTACCCAGAACCATAAGGGACACCAGGACTCCACTTCTTTCAGGCTTTTTTTTTTTTTTTTTGGTGAGACACAGGCCACAATCTCTTGCCTCAATGAGCTGACATACTATTTGGGAAACCAAACTAACACCCCTCAAGCTTGGGAAGCAGTTGTCTGCACAAGCATGGGATGGCAGCCCTATGTACAACCCCACTTCCATTTTCTATTTTCCCCAGATTGCCCCACACTCCAGATGCTGAAACCATTTCTCTCCACCCTTCTCTTCTCCTCAGACACACAGTCTGCGGACAGCCATGCTACCTGGACTCAGACGTGACCCCCATCTCACAGTCCTTTAACCTCACCTCTCTGTTGCCCTGCAGTTTGGAGTGTACTAAAAACTCCAAAGGAAACCCAGCAGAGCCGTGTGTGTGTGTGTGTGTGTGTGTGTGTGTGTGTGTGTGTGTGTAGGGTTTATATAGTTTGTTTATATTGTATTTTGTTGGCAGTTCAAATATCTCTTTCAATTTTGTTTGACTTGTCAGAACCAGCCGACCTGGATAAAAAGAACCCAGAAAGCAAAATTGATGAAACAGGTAAATTTGTCTTGCTGACCAATTTTTTCTTTTAATTTACTATGACTTTCATTTATGAAGACACTTTCTGGAATTCTAACACACTGATATATCAAAGCAGTTCAGATAAAATAAGCATCGTGCCCATGGCCCTGAGGTGGGACTGTGGTTTGCACTGTTGTCACAGAGGGCCCTCTCTGACGCTGCACTGAAGACTTGGGGAGCCGCTGTGACAGGCTCGCTGATATAAGTGGTTGAACCCTGGGAGATCTGCTCACCCTGGCCCTTCTTTTCTGCAAGAGGACTTAGAGGATCATCTCTCATTTTACCACCATGGAAACAGGAAACTAGTGAAGACTGACTGACCCAAGGACCTACAATGATTTTCATACAGCAATTTGAAACTAACCCGAATTCTTGTCTGGTTAATACCCAGATAGGATCTTTAAAGGACTGGAGCCCAATTTGGTGATAATCTGTTGTTTGCTCCGTTACCATCATCTTCTACTGGAACTCCAGATTTGTGATAATGATGATTTGATAATGATGATGATGATAAGGATTTATTGAGGAGCTAGTATATTCCAAGCACTTTACATACGTTATCTTTTTTAATCCTCCCCACCACTCTCAAGTGTGTTTATCCCCATTCTATAGGTGAGAAGACCGAAACTCAGAGCAGTGACTTGCCTTAAGAAACATAGCTAATTAGGTGGTAGCCTTGGATTTATACTGATTAACTCGGAAATAACTCGGAAATGTGTTTTTTCATTGAATACTCCTTGATGATCAAATGCAAGACGTGATCAGAGTTTGGCCTTGCCTAATGTTATTTTATTCCCAGAAGTTTCCGCACCTCCCTGCCAGCAGTTGTGGGTCATTGGACAGTTGCCTGGCTTCACGTGGCTGCTGCCAGCAGTTCCATACCGTGCCCATCAGCATCAGCACCTGTTAGAAAGATGGACTAACTGTAGCTAGACTTGGGCCTGAAAGAGACAAGTAAATATGGCACCTACCAGGCTGTTAGTGACACTGTCACACAGCTCATTTAGCTTAGTTACGTAGCCCACACCGAGATGTAAACTTTATTAGAGGTTGTTTCAAAACAAGCTTTCATCAAGGGAGAGAATATTAATATGCCCCATGGCTTGTTTTCCCCTGTTTAGGGACTTGCATCTCATATTTTTAGTTTTCTTTGATTGGAATCTTTGTTGATCAGAACACCATTAAGTAAACACCATGCTTGTTGCGCATTAACATTTTAGTCTCATTTCTAGTACCAGGTAATTAGGCTCAAAGCTCCCATGTTAATAATTTCTCATGTTCCACTCTCAAGAATACATTTCCCCAGTGACTGAACTGCAGAGCAGTGTAACCGTCTCCAGTGAAACCACCAGGGCTACAAAGATGCTGATTATTGAATGCGTTCTATTCAGCACAACGCAGACACGGTTTCTAGATTTGAGCCACAGGCCATTTGAAATGTGAGCAGGATGCATCCCTTTGTTCTGAAAGATCGCGCCTTCTTGAGTGAAACCACTGTAGACTTGGGGGAAAGCTTGTTTGACTTGAAGATTTTCCATGTGGAAGAACAAACATGTGTAAACCTCACCCTGACACTGGAAAGGGCAGCCTGGCAGGTTTCCTCGGGCCTGATTTGGGGACCAGGCAAATGCACAGGAAATGGTTAAATACACCTGCTAGACAATGTGTGACTAAGCATTTTGCAAAGCTTAATGACCACATATCTGGCCAAGGACTATAAACACAGATTACAATCTAGCACAGGACTGTAATGGCAGGCTGCATGAAATCTGAATTAGGTTAGAAGGTAACCTTCACTGTTTACCCAGAATCAGTCGTTGCCATGTGCTAAGCTCTGTCACAATCACAGCACCAACTCCCCAACACCCTTGCCTCCCACACCTTGACTCCCAACAATGAGTCAAGCACAAACCTTGGTGTTGCCTAGTGATGGGGAATCAAACTCCACTTCAAACATCCCCCAGAGGCTTATGGGAGATGACAGACAAAATTGCAGCATGCGATTTATTCCTTTTTCTTTCCTTTTTCTCTATTTTGCTGTCTACTTCCATCTGGTGTGTTGGCAGTGCTCATGGAGCCAATTTTGTTTTTCTCCCTAGGGAGCACACCAGGATATGAAGGCACAGGAGGAGGTGACGAGAACATCTCCAGGAAGCCGGGCAATGTGTTGAAGACCTTGGACCCCATCCTCATTACCATCATAGCCATGAGCGCCCTCGGTGTCCTCTTGGGTGCTGTCTGTGGGGTCGTGCTGTACTGTGCCTGCTGGCACAACGGGATGTCAGAAAGAAACTTATCTGCCCTGGAGAACTATAACTTTGAACTTGTGGATGGAGTCAAGTTGAAAAAAGACAAATTGAATACACAGAGTTCTTATTCGGAGGCATGAAGGCAGACAGAGATGAAAAGACGAGTCGGAGAATTGAAGTGGAAGGACGTAACTTGAGCGTGCTGAGGAACTGTCAGTCTTTCACTGTACAGGCTGGGAAGTGCGCTGATGATGCTGAGCCAGGCTTTTCTCAGGAGCTTCAATGAGTATGGCCGACAGACATGAACAAGTTAGCTGTGTTAACAATCGGAATCATGTACAGTCAGCTTTTTTCTGTTGGTTTAATTTGAATAATCAAATGCTGGTGTTGAGACCAAGTATGATTGACTTAATAATTCATTTCAACTCCCCTTCTCCTTCTCTCTCCTCTTCCTTTTATGAATTCTCTTTGGAAACTGCAAAATCCAAGATGCTGGCACCAAGTGTATTCGGTGGGGCCCTTTTGATGGACATGCTACCTGTAGCCCAGTGCCCAGAGTATATGAGAACACCTGCATTTCGGTGGACTCCTGAAGCTGTACTTGTGTATAATTGCCCGCATCGTGCATAGGTAAAGAAGGATTAGGATGTTTTATTTTAAAGTACTGTAGCCTCAGTACCAGTCTAGTGTGTCAGCTCTGTTTACGAAGCAATACCGTCAAATCTTCTTGATGTTTTCCAGTGTTGTACTCAACCTCGTGCTTGTGAACTCCATACAGAAAACTGTGCCATCACCAAACACTGCTGGCAACTGAGTGTGCTGCCGACAACCGCAACGAAAAATCCTTGGCACTGGCTAGTCTATGTCCTCTCAAGTGCCTTTTTATTTGTACTGGTTCTCATTGTGTTACATTCACAACCCACTCTGTTTCTCGCTGGTGACAGCCCTACTCTAATCAAACCCAGGTGGCCCGCTGACTAAGAGGAAAGTATATTTTAGTGTGATGTCAGCCCCCGGGAAGGCAAGGGCTCCGATTTGGCAACGTGGCTTAATTGTTCTGCTTTTTTCTGTAGTAGTTCAATTTCATGTCTCTTGACCCTTTTGTATAAAGCTGCAATATTCTCTCTTATTGTTCTTTCATAATGGAATGTATTTTCAAATGTAAACTCTTTCTCTCCTCTCTCTCTGACTTTTTTCTCTCTTAGAATTTAAGCATTTGCCATTGTCCAGAAAAGAAACTTGCAGCTTTAACCTGCTGGTAATGGCAAACAATTTTACTAGACCTTATGTTTAAAGATAGATAAATAAGGGAAATTCCTAACTTTGTCCTCCAAAGTCTAACTTTGGTCTTCTTGTTAACTGGTTAAAGTGACAGTATCTTTTTTCCTTATGCCATTTGTCTGTCTATTCCAATCAAAATGATCTTTGATAGAAATGTTTGCATTTAACAGAAATAGTGATAAGTTGAGGGAAGAAATAATGCTAATTGGCTTTTAAGTGAGACTCCAAGGAAAGACTGAATAAAATTCTCCAAATATCCAAAACATGAGATTTTTACATCCAAATGTGCAAAAATGGCCCATGAGAACATTTTTGTTTTGGTATTGAGTCAGACAAGGGAAGTGGAAGAAAGAAGAGTTAATTTAAGAAAGCGGCTATAAATCCTGGTGCCTGGGGGTCAAGTATTTTCGAATAAGGGGTGGGAGGGAAACGACCAAAGTCCAAACAAATGTTTAAAAAATCCATTCAGCAGCAATCCTGTAGAAACAGAGACTTGAATGAATGCTTCTAGAAACTTCCAACGGCTAACAAAGAAAAAACCTGCCCTGGGGCTGGCAAGACCAAGCTTCTAACAGCTCAGAGAAGTGAACATTTCATCAGACAGTATGTGAATTAACCCAAAGAAGCTCTGCTTGGTTCCAGTCTATGATGTCGTGCCATGTTGTCCGCAAGAATTCTTAGCTCTTCCTGCCTTCCTGCATTGTTATAGGTCTCACTCAGATGCACTTGCGGGAGTCACATTTGCATCATGGACGAGACAGTCCATCCATCTTGGTTTAATTGGATTGAGAACGCCTTTTGTTTCCAGGAAAGTATTGATCACTATGAAGGAAGAGTAGTTTTGTCTCCAGAGGCATTCATTCAGCTGTTATAATCACACCAGGACGAAAGCACTAAGAAAGATTTGATTTTTTCTTTAGGGCAACAGACTTAAAGTTGTCCTCAGCCAAGGAAAAATGATACTGAAACTTTAAATTTTAAAGTATCTTGCACTGATAAATATATTTAAAAATTATATGTTTATAAAGTTATTAATTTGTAAAGGCAGTGTTACAAAATGTTCAGTTTATATTGTTTTAGATTGTTTCGTAAATTTTAAAGGTGTAAAATAACATATTTTTTCTTTATTGAAATCTATGAAACTTTCTGTGGTAAAATGTTTTCATTTTACTGGTATATTATTGCTTCATGTTTTGTACCATCATAAAATTTTGTGCAAATTTTTTTTACAGAAATTTTTATTTTCTATGACAATATGACACTTGTAAATTCTTGTTTCAAAATGAACAGCGAAGCCTTAACTTTAAATGACATTTGTATTCTCAGACACTGAGTAGCATAAAAACCACACAGAACTGAACTGTAACTTAAATTCCCAACTATGACTACTACATTCCAAAGAAACAGTTGAATTAAACATTTTCATAAAATATCCCAAACCTGATGGCTTTTATTATATTAGCTTTGTTATTGTTAAAGAAATTGGTATTATTCCAGCATCAAATACCTCTCAAGATTTTTTTAAGTTCTCTTTTAAAAATAACATCCTAATAAGGAGAGAAGACTAAGAAGACATTTCCTGAATGTAGAATTTCAACCCAAATTGGATACCTGTCAAGAGAAGGAATGCAGAATGTGGCCTTATAAGTGGAAAATTTTTCAACCCCAGATCTTGTGTCAGATGTTCTGTATTCCATTTGGTAAACTTTTTTTTTTAATGAAATTCACAAATATCTGGTAGCATGATTTGTTCTTATAGAAAATGGGTAATAAATCTGACAGTGGTTATGCATGCACCTGTGCTAAATTTAGATAGAGGACATAGTTGAACATGGCGTTACAACTGGCTATTTAGTAATTCTGGGAAAATTTCTATTCCACCTGGGACCAAAATAATAGTAATAATAGTAATGACAGCAACAACAAAGATGACAGAAGTATTGAGCCGAAGCATGCTGAGTAGGACCCTGTGGAAGGCTTGTTAAAACAAAACTGGCCTATCCTAATCCTCACTACCCACAGACCAACAATTCTTTCTTGACCTCCCTCTGACTGTAGGCAAACTCGATTCCGAAAGCATGGGAACACCTTGAGGAGTGGGCTGCTCTGCACAGCCCCTCCCTGTGCAACAATAGTCCTATTTTTCTCTGGACACTTATGCATTTTGCATCTTCCAAGATTTAACCGAGAATAGGATATTTTCCCTGTTGAGTGCATTCTGCTTAGAGAAAAAAGTCTGAAATAGAGACAGAGCCAGGTAATCACCTTACTGAAGTTAAATTCTGTCTACATTCATGAATGTTTCCAGAAAGTGTGATAACTTGCAAGAGTCTATCAGAATTAATCCAGAGATACTTTCTGAAAAATGCTAAGGGCTATGGATTAATATTATCTCTGTTTCATTGTTTGAGAAGACCTTAAACATAGACGCTTTCACCTTCTTCTTATCCCCAGTTAGCTACTAAGCTAGGCTTTTCTTACTGGATTTAATGAGCTAATTCACTGTACAATACTTCCCAAAGTTAGGAATTAAATATATCATGAGGATTGAAACATTTAACTTAAAAACTGAAAATTATTTATTGCTCCATCTCCTGTCTTCCCTGCTAACTTACTAGTCACCACTTGGGCTGAATTGTACTATATTTTTTCCCAAATCAAATGGATCTTGTAACATTCCATAATGTTTCTGCTTTCCAGTGGCAATTACAGTTCTTGTGTTGCATTAAAAAGCAGTTGTGCCAAGAATTACTTCTATTTCCCTAAACTATATCCATCAAGGGATCTTTAGCTGCTTTTCAACTTGGGGGTTGAGAAGCCTGAGTGAAGGGAGCCTCAAATGCAGTAGAACTGAGCACTCAGGAGCGTGTGAGACCAGGATGATAACTGACTTTGTTTTTAATGTTCCAAAGAAACATTGCAAGATGATACAGATGAGAGCATCACGTTGTCACATGCATGTCACTTCTTAGCCAGCAGTAAGGGTCCTATGAACCAATCCTTCATTTTCGGAGAGCAGAGTAAACGCCACGTCATGGGAATCTTCTGTGGTGATGGCTTTGTCCTTCTTGAATCTGAGAGCATTAGCTATTTTCACAGCGGCTCTGTGGGGTAAGGTTTGTAATTATTCCACATTTTAAATGAGGAATCCACAGTTTAGACAGGTTGAGTGAGGAGTCAGCATGTATCTGGCCTCCTCTCCCCCTCCATTACTCCCGCCGCTCCAGAGCCCTGCATTATCTTGCAAGGTGCTCACACAGGGCCTTGTTTCTCAAGAACCAGCAGCAGCAGCAGCATCGCCTGGATGCCTGGTAGAAATGTGGAATCTCAGGCCATCCCCCAGACCTGCTGAATCATTTTAACAAAATCCCATCCACTTGGGCTTGAGAAGCACCAGCACAGTCTGCAGTTACACGGAGCCAGGTGGGCGACGGTTTGCCTTGCTTCCAGTGGTGGTTTCGGGATGCTCACAGACAGGGGAAACATCCCTGCAGGTCTCACAAGCACTTTCCAGAAGAGTCTAGCACAGCGCAACCTGGAAAACAGACAGTAAAATGAGTAAATTGGAAATCCCACTCAGAAGCACTCTGTGGCCATTCTACCTAGTTGCCCTTAAGGGGCCTAAACATGGGCTTTTCTGAGAGGGAAGGGATAGTACTGATGAAATATTTTGCTGGATGAAAATTTGAAAGTGCTAAAGAAGCATAGCAAATACTCTATGACTCATCACAGTGTGGTCAGTGTTGAGAAAGGGGAAGACCAGTTCGCCAAAAGCCAAATCCTCCTACCCAACAGAAGTTCCTTCTTCATCACCCAATTTGCTGCTCTTCAAAGATGTTAAGATCCTGAATGACAAAACTAGATGGAACCCTATGTAATCTTTCTTTGGTGATTTCGAATCTTGTTCCTTAAGTTCCTTGTTACAAATGAGAAACTATCCGATAATAGCGTTTTGTTGTCAAATAGTGACTCTTGAGAAAGGGTTTTTCTACACAGAGAGATTGTCTCATCTCCACATCTAAGTGGACTAGTACCTATTATGATGTAGGAGTTCAATAAATGTGTAGCATTCATAGCCACTGCCTAATTTTATCACTGCCCTGTTAATGGAGTTGGACAGTTGCTTGCTCTGGCAGAATGTAAGGCTGGACGTGGACATGCCGTCCCAGGATGGCACAACTGAGCCTCACCCTGGTGAAGCTTGAATGAGACAACCTGCCAGGATGGAGAAGCAGGTCCTGGTCCTTTGTGATGCTCCTTTTAGTGGTGTGGACATCTCCCCCCTCCCATCATTTTTGACATGAGCTAATTCCACACCTTTCTTCCAGGCCCCACCATCATCTTGCAGAGAGGTGATGTGGACAATACCAACCAGAACGTGTGGCTTCTAGTCTCTGTGCAACAGAGGACCAGAAAGTTGCTCACTGTCTCTTAAATACTGCAGCCTGGGATTGACATTAAGAGCTCTGCAAAAATTGGGGGAGCACATGTATATGCAATAAACCGTGGGTATCCCGGCCACAACTGGAAAAAACAAACCACCCTCCTGCTGTAGAAGGTAGATGAGGTCATCCGCTATGCCTGCCACGTAGGGAAGGAAGATGTCTGTCAGACTGGAAACCAATCGTAACTTAGGGAGAGAAATAACTTAGGGCGAGCAGTCAAATGAGATAAGATGTCTCATGTTGAAGATGAGACTCCCAAATATTGGATTGCAAGGAGGTGGATATAGATCAGGGGAGAAGAAGCGAGGAACCTGGGCTAAGGGCCTACAAAATCATATCAGCCCTTTGCACCCAGAGAATAGGGATCTTAGGAGGCAGTATGTGAAAGGCGACAGGCTCTGTGACTTCTGGGAGCAAACTTTTAAGCTTCTCAAATGTTCTGCCTATTTCCATTTGAATTTCCCCTGATATGTAGTCATTTTAGGACTATTTAGTAATTTTTAAAGTCCCCATGCATCTCAGCTATCCAAATGGGAGACAAGGGAAAGGTCTGTGTCCATATGTGGCCAAAACATAACACAGGAACTTAAACAGCATCCAGAGCCTGATCCCTCTCCACAGCAGATCCCATCTCCACTGCGTATTTTATTTGTTTGCATAGAATTTATCATATTTTAGTATACTATATGTTTCAGTTATTTATTTTATTATCCATCTACATTAATAGACTGCAGATTCCAAAATGGCAGTGATTTTCATCCGTTTCATTCACCATGGTATCCACGGCACACAGCATTGTTCCCGGCACGTGGTAGGTGCTAACAAATGTTTGATGAATAAAGGAGCCACAGTAAGCAGCTGGAATAGGAGATCCTCAGTGGAAACGGGAGATGAGGAGACAAAGTTAGGAGGGGGTTTAACCCACCCTAAGAAGGAGAATCCTCTTCTGGAGCAGGAATTTGGAGAGTTAGTGTTTCAGGATCTTTTTCTTAAAAGAAATTTCTTTCGCATCCTGCTGGTTAGGGAATTTCTCTATAACAGAATGACACATCCTCTAATACTTATCTCTTGCCTAGAGACAAGCAATCCTCCTCCTAAATGTCTCTTTTTCTTATCTCTACCCAATGGCAACATCCTCCCATATAGGATTTATTAAGTGAGAAATCATCTGTGGTCTCATAGAAGCCCGTCTTCCAGCACCTGTGGGAAGGTGAACTTTCTAGATAGCTGGATGAAAATGGCATATAAGTTTAGCTCTGTGAGATGCCAAACTAGAGATCAATTTGGGGGACGTGACTGGGCTACCCACAGGGTCCGTTAACAAGGCAGACGTCTTCCCGAGTGGCACTGCCTGAGGATTACTGAAAGGCCTCGAGAACCTAGCTTTGACTCTGCTTCTGATTTAAAAAAGTAGATTAAGCATAAACCAGTGTTTGCCCTTCTCCTAAGATTTCATTTTATATACAAACATGATACTTTCAAAATAAGGAAATTGTAATATAACTAGAAAAACAAGTGCAGCAGCAGAATGGAAAAGCTGAGGAAGCACAGGAAGACAGAAACTGAGTAAGAGAGACTATGGAGCTTTTGAGTTAAAATAATGAATAGTTTTAGCAGTATCACCTAAGTGCAATGGAGAAAATTAAGCAAAAAGGGAGATAGGGAATGCTGGGAGAAGGTTTATAAATGATTAAAAAGAAAATAGAGACAAACAGTAATAAAAAAACTCTATGTCACAAACTTTCCCTCTTCTGATAACAGAAAATAAAATTAAAATAGCAAAAATAATCACCAAAAGCAACTAAAACAGAAATGACTACAACCTACTTTAATAAACTTCAAAACCTAAAACAAAACAAAGAGACAGCTCTAGAGCAGCCAGGGGCAGCAGGGCGGGCAGCACAGCCTGGCTTCTCGTCTGATTCTACCCCCAGGAGGACATGTACAGGTGGGTCACAGAAACCCCAAGGACCCTCACTCAGCGCCAAATCTTGAGTTATGCAAACTGAAAGGATGGTCTCATCTTTTTCCTTTTTGACTGAGGAGAAGTGGAAACTACTGGAAATTATTTTATTTCCCAAAATAAAAGAAAAACTGGCAGGATGGGGAAAGGAGGGTGCTTTGAAGCTATCTGAATTGGGAAAGGGATATGAAGCCCATAGTACCACCTTTCACCCTGGGAAAGCTACATCCACCATTAGGTGAGGGAAACCCGGTGGGGCAGAGCCAGTAGGTTCTCCAATTTCTCCCTTTGATAATAGAATCCCCAAATTTCACCTGCACCCATGACTTCCCACAAGAAAGACTACATTTCCCAGCCTCCCTTGCTGCTAAGTGTGGCCATGTGACTATGTTCTAGACAATTATATGAGAGAAGTGATGCTTTTCTTTTTTTTTAGCTTTAAAATTTTTTTTTATTGAGTTAATGATAGGTTACAATCTTGTGAAATTTCGGTTGTACATTAATGTTTGTCAGTCATGTTGTAGGTGCACCACTTCACCCTTTGTGCCCACCCCCCACCCCACCTTTCCCCTGGTATCCACTAAACTGTTCTTAGTCCATAATTTTAAATTCTTCATATGAGTGGAGTCATACACAGGTAATCCTTCTCTCGCTGGCTTATTTCACTTAACATAATTCCATGAGAGAAGTGATGCTTGAAACCTCAGGCTCACGTCTTTAAAAAGAGATCATGACCTTTCCTTCTTCCTTTTTCCCTTCACACTGGCTGGATGTGGATGTGCTGGTAAGAGCTGAGTATCATTCTAATGCATAGAAAGCTTGACAGATAACCAGATAGAAGAATCCAGAATCCCTGACACCACAGAGCTGCCACCATTTCTGTGCCGCCAACCTGGACTGCTTACGTTCAAACAGCTATGTAAGAGAAATATAAATTTCTATGTTAATTAAATCACTGCTGGTTTGGCCTTTGTAGCTAAACCAGTATCATAGCCAATATCTGATTAAATATCTAATTTAGAACATTTGACAAGATCTTAGATGACAGAACTGAGTCTAGATGTTCTAATAAAGACTACACACCAACCAAGATGATCTTGCCTCCTTCCTTTTTCATTTTCTCCTGCTATATATAGGCCAGATATAGTTGGAAGACAGTCAAGAATTACTCCCTCTACATCACAGCAAAGACAAAATCCAGGGTGAATGAGCCAAGCATAAGCAAGAAAAAACAGGCATCTCGGCACCCGGCAAATAAGCAACAGAAAACGCAAGACACCATGGAGAAAACCAAGTTAATATAACGTAGAAGAAAACATAAATCAAGAAACAAAAGGGAGTTACTCACAATTACTTGATATTATATACAGAACATAAATATAATAAATAAAAATCTATAATTGGAGGGGCTGGCTCCGTGGCCAAGTGGTTTAGTTCGCGCGCTCCGCTGCAGGCGGCCCAGTGTTTCGTTGGTTCGAATCCTGGGCGCGGACATGGCACCGCTCATCAGACCACACTGAGGCAGCATCCCACATGCCACAACTGGAAGGACCCACAACGAGGAATATACAACTATGTACTGGAGGGCTTTGGGGAGAAAGAGGAAAAAATAAAATCTATAATTGGAAAGTAAAATAACAGGATATGACAAAATTAAGGCTTGCAGACGTAAGGCTAATTGAGGAGCAAAATAGCATAATTAGAGGTTTAATAAATAACTTAGGAAAAAGCAAAACACTGTTGAAAATAGAATTACTGATATAAAAGGAAAAGTTTGAGATAGTTACGATAACTGTAGATGAAAAAGATACTAAAGCAATTTGATTAACACTATTATTAATGGGGAAATAAAAGACAATGTAGCATAAACAGATATTTTGTGTCACTAAATGAGGGAATCCACCTAAGGAAAAGAAGAAGTATTCAGAGATATAATACAAGGAAATTTCCTTGAAATAAAGAAGATACCAAATCTGTTGACTGAAAAGAATACTGTGTTTCAAGAAAATGTGATACAGATTGTTCACCACTGAGCTATACCCTAGTTAGGCTGTTGGACTACAGGAATATTATGAATGTTTCAGGTGTCCAAGCAATAAAGGGAAATTACTAAAAAAAAAGGAAAACAATCAGTCTGGCTTCGGTCTTTTCCAGAGTAACATACAAAGCACCCCTCAAAACAGTGGGACAAAGTCTGCAAAGCTCCAAAGAATGAGAAGATGGGACGCCAAGAAAACTCTACCAATCCAGGGTGTTATTCAAAACCAAAGGAAACAGGTAGACATCCTTAAAAACAAGAAAACTCTGGAACTACTGTACCCATGAGCTACTATTGAAAGAGCTACTGGACACTCAAATTTAGATAATTCAGAGATGAACTGAAAATAAGGAAGCCAAGAACAAAGAAAATGGTAAAAAGTAAAAGCTACATGGGGATCAAAGTCATGCGACAGAATGTGGATGCTGTAAATTGGAATAGTGTAAAAGTAATAATAAAATTAATAATATATTAATAACAGCTATTAATAATGTAAAATCGATAGCTGAAATAATAAAATATTGCAAATTTAATAATATTTTGAATAATGTAAAATTAGTAATATATATCAAAATGTGGGAATAGTGACGCAAGAGAAAGGGAGAGATTGCTAATGCTCTCTCTTTTCAGAGCTGGGATTCACTCTATGTTGTTTTAGAATAAAACAACTGTTTGTTTTTTTAAACAACTCTAACTCCTGGAAATTTTCCCCAAACTCCTTTGTTGAACATAAAGTGATCTTTTAGAATTAACATTGCTAACAGTAAAGAATCATTTTTCAAAGTTCAACATATCCTTCAATTTTTTCCTATTATCTTTAAGTAAAATTAAATTCAATATTTTTACTAAAATTGCATCTATAATATAATCCCATTTATACAAAAATAATTCTATCTTTCCATGCATTTATCAATCTATATTATATCTTTATTGCTCTCATAGTAGGAATATTAATGTGTTATTATTAATTTTTTTTAGGAAGACTGACCCTGAGCTAACACCCGTGCCCATCTTCCTCTACTTTATATGTGGCTTGATGAGCGGTGCCAGATCTATGCCTGGGATCCCAACCTGCAAGCCCCAGGCAGCCGAAGCAGAGCGCGTGAACTTAACCACTAACCACCAGGCAGCCCCAAATGAGAGTTATTTTTTTTTTTTGAGCTGTATTTTTCTGTATTTTTTAAAATCTACAATAAGAAAAGAAAGAAACTGGTATCTGACGGATGAAAAAAGCTGATGTGCTGGGCAATTGAATGAACAGTACGTGTGCTTGTTTTACACTCGTTTTCGTTTTCCCCTCATTTCGAGGGGCAGCCAGCTTTGTAGTTCCTTGCCTCCAGCACTTTTGGTAGACGACAGCAGTGAAGGCAACTTTACAAAGACAGTAATCCATTGAAAAATTAGCATTAAGTACCTTACAGTGAGTGAGGAGAGGGAAAAGATTCGGGGGGCAAGGACTTATAGAATTGAAATTCGCTCAGATTGGAAATGGAAAAAAGGTCTCTGGGCTCTGTACACCCGACGGCAGCACCTAAGAAGCAAGGTGAGACCCTCCCAGGCTGCCTAAAATTTCTCACCCCCTGAGGGTGGGAACACAAGAGAATTTTAAAACAAAATTCAAATTAATATTTGTTATTTTCTAAATTAAAAATAAATTGTATTTTAAAAGTAACATTTTTAAAAGCATTACTGTAAGATTAAATTCCAGGTGTCAGTTTTCCTCCTAAGTCATTTGTATTTCTACAAGATAATGTACTGGCTAGAGAACACATTCGTAGGATTTAGTTTATCTCATTACCCTTGTTCTACCCACTATCACTGAAGGAAAAGATGCCTCTAAGAAGACAGATCAGGCCAAGGACACGTGCTGGAGAGGAAGGAGCCCAGGAAAATGGTGAGCTGTCCAAGCCAGGAAGAAGAAACAGCCCTGAGGTAAGGCAGCTTGGATATGGAAGAAAGATCAAGGAGGGAAAAAAGATTCCACAAAGGGGGAGGACGCAGGAAAACCAAAAACAAATTGCCATATACTCGTTTCTAAAACAAGTCCCAATGGGAAGATGAGTTTTTTCAAACCAGTAGGTTGTCAGTCCACACAGTCAGGGATCACCTGGTGGGTCAAAGAATAGGAACAGCCTGGCGCAAAGTAGGAGCTCAGTGAGTTGAGAAATACATGGGCAAGTGAATAATTGGAAACTTCGGTAATCCATGAGAGTATCAGGTACCATGGGGTGCAGTCTAGATGGTTATGTTTGGACAAACATGATTTGACCTTTGTCAATCCCAAGAAAGTGACAAATGCTTATAAAACACCCAAATGCTAAAGGCCTCAGGGACATGTCTGTTTTGGAAGCCTCCCTAGAAGGGACTCACTCTAGATAGGAGATGCTCTGGTCAGTGGGTCGGAATGGAGTGGGCTGTGTTTCTCTACATGAGAGCTCAGAAACATGGCACCCGCTCTCCACCAGTGCGCTTGGGAGCCTGTGGCTGACGGACACTTGGGGCTCTCATACAGGTCAAAAGAGGGCGCAACACCAGTCAACCTCACTCCACTGTGAAGGCCTTGCAGCATTTTGGGCTTTCAAGGTCATCTTTAAAGTAGCATCATTTGTTCCTTCACCTGGCAACGTTGTCCCACAAAGTCACTCTAGCTGAGAACGCCTGGTTCTAAGTTCCTGCATTTATACTTTTTAGCTTATGGGAAAATACAAAGGCAGAGCACTTTACAGTTGAGCACCTTAGAAAAGGAGCTTTTAAAAAGGAAATATTATTACTAGGTCCAATTTTCCCATCACGCTCAGAATTCCTCTTGAATTCAGTGAAATCTCTCTGTGGAGTAGCCCAAGCACAGAGCTGTGCCAACACATAATGTGCCTGCTCAGCCTGGGAGCCATTCGTCAGTCCCAGGGGGGCAGGGAGACGGAGCAGATGTTCATAAAATACAGATCCACAGACAGACATCTGCAAGTGCAAAGTATTCTTATTCTGAAACCACAAGGTAAAGTGCACCTCCTAATGCAGAACAGCCAATCTGTCACACTGTGTGGTAGTCACTTTACTGCAAGCTCTGGGGAGCAGATTTTGAGAGTACGTGTGTCAAACGCTGCCATTAAGCCCCTCTAACCCATTTTCAGCAGTAAGCTGGGCAGGAACCATGAGTGCAAAAAGCTACAAACACAACCATCTATTATTTAAATAAGCTAGAGTGCTATATAGATCTTAAAGAAATTCAGATGATTCCATTTCACTTCTGAAATAAATAAGTGATCGTTAAAGTAAAACCATGCAAAATATTAATATTTATATAGTGACATTTCAATCAAGTCAGTCAATTCTCCCACCTAGTTAGAAATAGATATCTTGAATGATCTGCATTGTACAAATCTTATTTTTAAGTTCTTACACTTCTATTTAAGCAGTGGAAATAAATTTCTTTGTTAAACTTTGCATTAATTCTTCATAACTCATGCTAACTTGCAAACCAACACAGATTATTTTAAATCAATATATTCATATTTTCTCACACAAAAGAAGGATGGAAACCAGAAGTACATCAAAAAATTCAATCTAGGCTTGTACTTCACATTCTGATCAATAATATTCAAGATAGCATTTAGTATAGTGGAAGGGACAATGGCTTTGACCTCAGGAGACCTGAGTATTTATCTAAATCCTCTTTTGCTCCCTTCCTTCCTTCTCTCCTTCTTCCCTTCCTTCTTTCCCTCCTTCCTTCCTTTCTCCATAGTATTTTTTAAGCACCTACTTGCACAAGGTGTCATGTGACAAAAAGATATATAAGATCTCGTTTATGTCCTCAAGTGATTTGTAGATGTGTAGGGAAATATGAATGATAGGATGATGGAGAAGATGTGACACGGGCTTTGAAATTTAACAGCCCTAGAGGAAAGTATGAATTTAATTGTTCACTCATTGTGTAACTTTATTCAAGTTACTTAACTTTGCTGAGCCTCAGTTTACTCATCAAAATGAAATTTACTCATAAACACTTTACTTCATAAAAATGAAGATAATAGTATTTGACTCAAAGACTGGTTGTGAAGACTAAATTGGGGATATGTCTAAAACATCCAGAAAACTGTGCAATAATTTCTTTTCTTTAAAAAATTCTAGACTTGAAGTCAGAGGAGCTGGTACGAATTCTGCCTCTGCCACTGTTGCAACATTGGGGCAATCTGTAAACTCCCCAGATCCCAGAATCTCCTTCGGTGCAAGGACAGAACAAATTCGATGATCTTGAACACCTCTTCCACTGCTAAAAATCACTTTCATCTGTTCCGGTGGAGAGACATTTGAGATTTTGGCAGAAGAATTACTTAGATCGATTAGAAAGATTAATTTGGTAGCAGTAGGTTAATGGGGGGTGTAGAGTTAAGAGAAAAAGACTAGAATATCTGTTAGGAAAAATCTCTTCTCTCCGTGTCACACAACACCCACCTAAGTAGGGAGCACAAAACCTTTCATCACTTTTTTGCTTCCCCCAAGTAACCATGAACACAGGCTATTACTTATAGCAGAATTTTATTTAAGGTTTGGGAGTAAAGTGTGTGTGTGCTGGGGATGGGGTAGTAGACAGCTGGCAGAGAAGCCACATCAGGTCAAATGATTCAAAACAGAATTGTGTAGGATACGTTTCTTGAAAGTCCTTAAGAAGCGATGTCCAACAGTGAGAACTTCCAATGGGCTTCTCTTCTCAGAAAGGCCCTGACTGCTTAGCACAGCACCCCAGGCTGCTCCAAGGCTACCAAGGCATGTGAGAACATATTCTCGTCCTCCTTGCATTTTCCATGCTTTGCTCCTTCCCTATTTTAACCCTGATAATCACTGATATCTATTTAGTATTGATATTATTATTGATATTTAAGAGCATTTTAAGCACTTCGAATGCATGTATTATCTAATCCTTACAACAATTTTATGGGTTAGATATCATTGTTATCATCTCATCCTCATTTACAAAGTATGAAACTGAGGCACAAGGAGCTTAAGGAATATGACAAAGACGGCCCAGCGAGCATGTGGAGGCAGAGTTCAGAGATAAGCAGTCCAACTCCAGGGTCCTGTGGTAGGCCGCCCCAAGCCAGCTATGCCTCCCCTAAGCAGAGACCCTTAATCCCTGTTTTGCTGACATTTCAGGCCCCCAACTGAAAACTCCTCCCATTTTTTGATGCTCAGTAATGTCAGCTTTCTTTGTCTTGTACTAGCCCTGCACTGAAGGATTTTCTAAGGCAGGCACGGTCTCAGGCCTCTGACTGATAGCCATCATTGGCCTCTCCCTGGTGCTCTCCCAGCGTGAACTGTTTTTACCTAATTCCCACTCTCCCTGGGCAGGAGGGGCTCCTCCTCAAAGCCCCCTGGCCTCTGTCCCAAAGCCAGGGTCAGCAAACAGCTACCAGACACAGGAAAAACATGGATGGACCTTGAGGGTATTACGCTAAGTGAAATAAGTCTGACGGAGAAAAACAATTATTGTGTGATTTCACTCCTAACTGCAAGATAAACAAACACAAAGATACAGAGAGCAGATTGGTGGCTACCAGAGAGGAAGGGGTGGGGGGAGGGAGAAAGGGGTAAAGGGGGACATTTGTAATGTGACGGATGGAAGCTAGACTTTTGGTGGTGAACACGATGCAACTGATACAGAAGGAGAAATATAATGATGTACATCTGAAATTATACAATGTTGTAAATCAATGTGACCTCAATTTAAAAAAAGACACAGGGAACAGTGAAGGTGCCTTGGCGTCCGCTTTCCCATAACTGCAATCAGACTGTCACCCATTTCCATCTGAAAATAGACAACTTGATTAAGAGTAACTCACAGCCATGTCCTCCGTTAATTTCCACCTGAAAATGTGCCAGACTCTAGGGTTATCATAAAAGGATTTTACCTACGCCAGTGCCTTTCACCATCAGTGAAAGAATCAATATATTAACCTTGAAATAAGAAAAACTTTTAAAATCCTACTCCTGTCTTTGGCCATCACTTTTCAATTATTTTATGGACTTAACGTTTCTGTGGCTTTTGTTTACTTTTCAAACTCACTTCCTAACAACCTCATGTGGATGCTATAATCCCTTTTTAACAGAGAAAGCACAAAGGTTGCAACCAGCTGACCAAGTTCATCCAGATACCTAGTGGCCAAGGTGGGAATGAACCACAGTCCCTTCTAGAGAAACCTGACCCCTGAAGTTCACCACCATTTGTTTCAGTTGCCTTCTGCCCCGCACCGTCTCAAGGACTAATCATGCCTGTTTCTGCGCAGCTCCTGGAGGAGTTGTTAGTGAGGCACAGGATGGAGTGGAGAACAGGATTTCAGGGGGAACCAGGAGGAAGATTTGGGGATCTTGTAATATTAAATCATGGACAGGTGATCACAGCAGTTCCTGGAATCTTAGAGGTCCACATTTCATTGGCTCTTAGAGAAATTGTATCAGAACATATTCTGATGCAGTCCCCATGGGATTAAAATTTGTTGTTTCCTGTTGAGGAACAATGATTTTCATTTACTAGGTGTCAAGGTGTCTTCATGCTGTTCGAACTGGTAAGGACAAAGTCCATTCTTGTATGCTGCTGTAGGGCAGACTCAGGAGTATGCAGTCACCTCACACACAGGAGGGCCGGAGCTCTAGACGATGCTGCAGGGCATTTTCACTTCCCTGCTACGAAGACTCTCAGAAAACCAGCTTGTGGCTATCTCACTCCAAACAAGAAGGAAGGAGGCACAAAATGTTGCAGAAGGAACACAGGAACTGAAATTAGTAGGCTGAATGAAGAAGGCAAACGAGAGGGAAAAGCCTGTCACCAAAAGTCTCCTAAGGGATCTTGGTTATTTAAAATACTTTGAAGAGAAGGACTCTGTGGACTAATGTTTTTGGGAAATGCTATATACAACGACATCTTTCTTGAAGAGTCACAGCCGCTTTGATATGCTGACATACACTTTCATCTTTAATTCATAATTCTCCACACTTATGGACCCACGGAAAAATGTTTTGTGTGCAACACTTTGATAATAGCCCTATTCTGAGAAATGGTTAGACAGTAACAGACTAAGACATGTATTTGGTTGCATGAATGAAAGAGGAACAGCCAGGGATGTTATGTTGGAAACGTTGCCCCAAGATGTGAAGTGGTCCTTAAGATCCTTTGTCGTAGTTGAGCAAATAAAGGACCACAAAGCCTAAGAGCATGATCGGTAAGGGGCACACAGATGTACAGGAATCTTAGGCAAGAACTCTTGACAAGAATTTACAGCTTGTTCCCTATTCTCTTCTTTCAACAAATTATTTATGCTAATGAGCCTGACATTATCCCTCATCATCATCTCTTTGGTTAATCACCCTTGATTGCCTCTGTTGGGCGTTCTTAACCTCAGGTTAAACAATGCAGGCAACCCTTTCCTCTTCCCTGACTATGACGATGCATCATAATTGAGCCATTTCTGCCTCTCTGGTCCCCCTCGTATTCTCCAAGGTGCATCCTCTGTACATTAATCTGCTAGTTAAATATTGATAGCAGCCCTCTCCCTTAATATTTACTTTGTTGCTCCATTATTGCTGCATGCGGGGTGATTATTTGTTTCTGTCTTTCCAGCCTGTTTAATCAGAACTGAGTCAACCTTTCCTATGTTTAATCTTCTTGTCCAATCACAGTTGGAGAGTGTTTTGGAGAGTGTCCTGACATCAGCTCTGAAATAGTTCTCTACACTCGGTGTATATGCCATCATAGCCAGCAGGGGTCAGGAGGGCATTTCTCTCTGAGGTCAGGTGGTTGGTGGTGAGAAAGGAAAGCCCTGCAGGCGTTAACCTGGGTTGAACATCTCTCTCTGAACACTGTCTCCTAAACTTAGCCCAAGAGAGAAACAAGGGCCACCCTGGGTAGCTTTTGTGTTTTTAATGGAATATTATAGTGTGTAAACTTACAAGAGTGGCCATGCTGACAGACTGTGGAATGGCAGAAAGTGTCCCTACCGAAAATAAAGAGACCTGCCTGCATCCCTGGTCTTGATGAGAATCTACGGGAGGCTCTTGGGCCAGTAACTGAACTCTCTCCATTTCATGGGAGAGCACTGAGTGATGAGTGAACAGGAAGCATCTTTGAAATATGCTCTGCTTCTAAAGAAAGATGCATTGCAGCATAGAAAGGTTAATATCCTCCTTGAAGGCAAGCAAATCCTCTGCTTCAATCAGAATGGTGTGGGGGGCAGTCTTCAATGCCTGTTTCCCAAACTGGAAGCTTCGACCCCCCAGCAGAAAGGCCACTGTTGTCTTGTGTATGTGCATGTTTTGAGGAGGGGGTGATGATTAAATTCTAGACACATTTGTGCTACAAGCAAAGAAAAAAATTAAAAGATATGCTCTGGGCCATTTCGAAGCCCTGGGTTCCTCCCGTTCATTTATCAGTGACTTAGGAAGTCTCCCTGCCGCTCCACCTCCCAGCAGACTGGAGGCAAGCAAGAAGGGGATCCTCCAGAGGGCCACCATCCGATTTGCAACAACAAAGTGCCTTGCAGTTTAGAACCTTTAGGTAGCATAGGTGTCATATGTGAGTACACAGTTTCAATGGTTGCTGACAAGGCAAATAGTCCTTTGCGTTGGTAGAGTGAGTGGGAGGACACAGTGCTAATCTTTTCAGCTATTTCCAGGTGAGTCCTCCCTGCGTCTGAGTCCTGGGGAACTTAAGGCTTCTGAGGCAGTAGTGACATGTGTAGTCACAGAAACTAGAATCTGAATAGTTAACCTCTGAGTAGGCTACTCGTTTTGTCCCTGACCCATCCTTCGGTGGTTTTTGACTATTCGACAGTCCTCTAAAACTTCATATTCTGCCACATTGCCATGCTTTTTGCAAATGATTGCAATCTGCCCCCTCTCCCTCCTCCTGCTTCTCCCCTCACTTGTTTGCCTTGGAACTTCCTACTCATTTTTGGAGCTGCAAATTGAATTTCCCTTTCAGTATAAGCCTTCCTGGTCCCCACAAGTGAGAGAGGGCCACCGTCTAGGTCCCCATAGTGCCTCGCACAGACACTTTTTATAGCAGTATCACGTTAACTTTCTATTTGTTTACTTTCTGTATTGATCAGCCTACAGAAAATAAAACAAAGCCTCATTCCAGGTACTTCAATAAGAGAAATTCAAGGCATTAAACTAGTTACAAAAGTGTTGAGAGAGTTGATAAGCCAAAGAGGGGACAACAAGGCAATCAGATTTTAGTTACACTAGGAAGCTGCTCACTAGGCTGCTAGAGCTAAAGGAACAAAGGTTAAAGGAGCTGTTATCAGAGCCCAGGAGCCAAGGCTACCTGGCCAGATCTGGCCCATGGGACCTGTGACCACTGGGACACCACCCAAAGCAGAGAGAGATGGGGTGGATATCCTGGTCTTTCCCTGACGCCCATCCTCCAATCTCCTGCCACTGCTCCCGTGCCTTAAACGTGGCTCAAGGCCAGTTGCTAAGGGGACCTAGGACATGCAGCTTTCAGGAAAAGATCTAAGATTGGAACTGCAAGTAAAGAAGCGAGGGACTAGCTCAAATCCTTTTCTCCCTCGTAGACAGTGAGCTTCATTTTGGTATCCCCAGCAAGAGAAAGATACTACATAAATTTGTTGAGTAAAGTATTGACTTAAAGTGAGATCTACTTTCTTTGTACTCTTGTCAAAAGGGCTTATGCCTTTTCAGCAAAATAATATTAAGGGCCAGCCCAGGACACAGCGATGAAGTTCATACCTTCTGCTTTGGCAACCTGGGGTTCGCTGGTTCGGATCCCAGGCATGGAGCTACACACCACTTATCAAGCCACGCTGTGGCAGGCGTCCTGCATATAGAATAGAGGAAGATGGGCACAGATGTTAGCTCAGGGCCAATCTTCCTCAGCAAAAAGGGGAAGATTGGCAGTGAATGTTAGCTCAGAGCTAATCTTCCTCAAAAAAAAAAAAAAGTAATAACATCAACCTTCTCACCTTACCTTAAACCATGTTCTTTCTCTTCATCAAATTGAAAAGTTCTCTTTGTTTCCTTTAATTATGGTATTTCCATCTTTGTCTGTTGGCTTTTTACAAGTTTCCACATTCCCAGAGTTCCAAGAAGATGATAAGAAGCCGCTAGCAAGCCTGTTTGAAATTTGCATTGACTTCAGTCATCTGTCCCCTAGGGCCCCACTCTGTAGGCCAGTCAGGCTAAGAAAGGCGCTTCTTTGCTATCAGCCACGTTTTAAGTCTTTTCATTATCAATTCACCAGTACAGCACATAATGAGGTCTTCTAGTGGCAGATAGGGAATTCATTTCTCAGCCAAGTGGCTGAACTTGTAGCTGCCAGATCGTGGAATATTATCTATAATTACTTCATGGGTGTTCCGCAAAGATAATTTCTTTGAAGGGTAAAAACGGCAGGTTTTACCTTAGGCTTTGTAGATTAAGTCTAGGCCAAAACAAGATGAGCTGGTGTAGATTTCCAAGAGGGAGTGTTTCTCTTCTCCAGGATGAAATCATTTGGCCTCTGCCTTAGCCATGAAGCCACCTTCAGTGAAGCAATGGACGGTGACTATATGGATAGGTATTTACTGCTCTCTAAAACTCTGGGTTCCTTGCTATTTGCAATTTTTTTTTTTTTTTTGGTAAGGAAGATTGGCCCTGATCTAACATCTGTTGCCAATCTTCCTCTTTTTGCTTGAGGAAGATTATCACTGAGCTAACATCTGTGCCAGTCTTCCTCTATTTTGTATGTGGGATGCCACCAACTGCATGGCTTGGTGAGCAGTGTGTGTGTCCAGACCTGGGACCCGAACCAGCGAACCCTGGGACACAAAAGTGGAGTGCATGAACCTAACTACTATGCCACCCGGCCGGCCCTGCTATTTGTAAGTTCTCTGTCAATGAGTTTCTATTTCAGTCATAACTTTCCTTAGAACTTACTTATACATCAGTGAGGTGCCAGATTCCTCACACAATTCAGGGAAAGAAAAGATCATAGGCCACTCCATGGAGAAACAAATTCCAGAAAACCCAAGGAGGAAAAATTCTTCTTGCTTGAGGAAGTGGGTGAGGAGATGGCAGTGGGGTTCTGGGTCCCAGTTGTACAGACTTCCCGAAATACTCCGGACTCACTCAAGTCCTATCGATGACTTGAAATCAACCAGAGTGGACATATTTACACCACACAAACTGGCGTAAAATCAGGGTTTTTTCCTTTTCCTTTCTTTTCAGAGATCTAGTTGTAAAACATTTACCAGTGTGCCACTCGGAGGGGAAGAATTCCATTTTTGCCTACCCCTAACCTTTGATAAAGACCATCAGATAAAGACCACCAAGAACACATCTATAGCCAGACAAATGAAGGTTTATGAATTTGCTACAGCAAGGCTGATGGAACACCACAGGACGTGTGGGGCATCTCCTTAAGAGGGAGTGGGAGTGGCTGATTACAGGGTTTGGGCTTGTGGAGAATGATTTTTAAGAGCGACTGGGGAAGGGGGAATGGCTCTGCCTTGGAGGCTGCCATGAAGCAGAGGCAGTTTAGAAACGAGGTGTGCTGCAGTCCTTGTTCAGGAGGAGGAAGAATGCAGTGCAGCTGAGGGGGCCCCTGGGAAAGAGGTCATTCGGTAGGAAAGTGGTCATCGCTCAAAAGGAGAGAGTTTGCCTGTCACTCTGCAGACATGGCAGTATTGCCTTGGGAGACACCCTGCTTATGTGGCCTTGGCCAAGTCTCATCAGAAACTATGTTTTTAGCTTCTGTAGGAACATCACAGTCTGGCCACCAGCAATACTAAGAAGTGGACTCGGGGTCCTGTTTCCTTGGAAGCTGCCAAGTTAAGATAAGAGTGGAATGCTGTGTCCAAACCCCTTAGGGCCTGGTTTGGAAACCAAAGCTGCTTCCTTGTGTCAAAGTGACCCACGGGCTCGGCGCCTCCGGGCAAGAGCTGCTGCGCATTCCCACTGAGGGACGCAGACAGCAGAGCTGCTCAAGTCTGGGATGTGAGGAAACACAGTTTCCCAGGACACCGTAACTGACGCCCGTGAACGAAAGCAGTTGTTCCAGCTTCACACTTTCTACCAACCCGCACCGGCTTCACCAGACGTTGAGTGGTCTGCCCGCTGGATTCGCAGGGAACGCAGTTGCATTTTTACCCAAAGGCAGTACAGACACAGTGAAAGCTTTTAAGATCTCCAAGTCTTAAACACCTTTCGTCTCCAGAACCGGGCACATGCCTGGCACGAAGTAAGAGCCTAATAAATACTTAGTGGAATTAAATCCAGTAGAATGCGGGGGTGAGGTTTGGGGCAGTGAAATGGGACTCTCAGGCCACTCTTTTTTGACAGGTCTCTGTTCCACGCCTCTACGGACTGTTTGTTACCATGGCCAAGTTCCTTTTTCTGTAGAAGGTGCCACTCCAACATCGTGTGGATAGGAAGGAAAGTGTGGTATCTGCAGCTGTGCCTTCTAGGTGTGGCCCTTGTTGCTAGTAAACATAAAGCTTGATCTTTCTCTCTAGTTCAAATCCATCGGGCCACAAATTAACAAAGACTTTCAGCAACGTTTCTCTTATTTCCGTCCACAAACCACCTGGACCAGGGTCACCTGAGATGCTATTTTAAAAATGCAAATTCCTCTCTCCACTTCAGATGAACCGAATTGGAGCCTCTCTCCCGGGAAACCAGAGTCTTCATCTTTCACACACTCCCCTGCGTGATGTTTGTGCGCACTATGGTTTGAGAACAGCTAATCCAGACGGTGTGATTTTTTTTTCTTCTCTAAGTTCTGCTCATCTAATAAATCAACGGGAACGTATTGATTCACTGGTCCATTCAGCCAACATTTACTGAGGGCCAGGTACAGAGGTAACTACAGTGAAAAAGGCTCAGGGAGCTTACAGTTTTCCAGTAAACTCATCTGTCCAGACCATTTGCCCTGATCTGAGAGAGATTTTGTTTCACTTTTTTTAGACCAAAAGGAAGAAAAGTGGCAGCACACTTTCTGCCCAGCAGTCACATTTGCTGATATTTACAGGCTCAGTTGTCTACAGGGGTTACTTCTCAGAGGATGGGGTGCTGGGGAGTGGGAAGAGAAATATGCTTGATTGTGCTGCCTCAGTTCTTATTGTCCCCTCTAGTCTAGTCCACTCTCCACCCCAGCTGATAGCTCAGTGTAGAGTCTGACGCCAGGGCCATTGCCTCATCCCCTCCCACTGCCAAATGCCTCGGCCTCTCCCGGGCTCCATTGCACCGGCCCTGGTGGGAGCTGAGGCAGGACCAACAGCAGCTCCCATTCCTTGGCCCCACCTGACCAGACCCCCTGGAGGGTCTGCTTCTTCCAACACCTCCAGACTCTGAGCATGCTCCCTGTAGCGAGTAGAATCTCACAGCCTTGCTCAAAGGCTAGTGGAAGTGGGTAGTGTCCCACAGAGGGCAAACCTTGACAAATAAGGGACAAGAGAGGCAAGAGCCATCAGGGACACATCTTGCTGTCCTACCACACACTCACAGACCCGTCTGTCAGGACCTGTCTGTCAGGAGATGTCTGTCCCTGTCCCTTTTTCTTTATTCCTGCCCTAGGAGAGCAAGAATGCATGTGAGCCCTGCCTCAGGCTCTGCTTTCCGAGGAACCCAGGATGAGACAGTGTCTCTAGCACAGTTTTTAAAAATTCATTTTTTTCCAATTTGTCTATCAAAATATTTAAGATGTCTAACTTTGGCATTTGGTTAATAATGTTGTGGCTATGGTTTATAACTGTGTGTCCCTCTCTCCCTGGCCATCAGGGATGGTGCCCAGCTCATATTTGTTTCCCCATGCCAAGGATCATGCCTTCAATATAGCAGGAATTCAATAAGCGTGCATCTAATTGAATAATTCCAAGTGTCTGCCCTCAAGAGGTACCTGGTGCCATCCTTTAAATGCGCTTGGTCCCTCAACAGTCAGGCACCGAAAAACGGTCAGAGCTGCCCCCTGTGATCATACAAAATCAGGAGTGAAAGTGGGCGAGAATAGAGAATAACAGAGACTATATATTATAACAGTCAGATTCCCAAAATGCACTGCTGAGCGGACTGTCATCTTCCCAGGCTGTGAGTCACCAGCGCACCGCGGGGCCCCTCTGCATCCCCTCCCGACCAGCAGTCACTGAAGCCGCTGGGAGGCTCATCCTACACTCGTGTCTCTGATTTTAACACGCAAATCACCCACAACCTTACCTTTCAAAGAACTCTTTATTTCATAAAATTTAATAGATTGGGAATACCCTCTTGGGTTAATTCATGCTTTTATCAAACACAGATATTTGCATCATACATGGTTTTTAAAAAATCAAACCATTCTAGGGGCTGGCCCGGTGGTGCAGCGGTTAAGTTCGCACGTTCCGCTTCTCGGCAGTCCGGGGTTCGCTGGTTCGGATCCCGGGTGTGGACATGGCACTGCTTGGCAGCCATGCTGTGGTAGGCGTCCCACGTATAAACTAGAGGAAGATGGGCACGAATGTTAGCTCAGAGCCAGGCTTCCTCAGCAAAAAGAGGAGGACTGGCAGTAGTTAGCTGAGGGCTAATCTTCCTCCAAAAAAAAAAAAAAAAACCAAACCATTCTAAAAGGCAGTCTTCTGCCCATTCAGTCCCAATGATCTCGGCGTGGTCCCCACAGTTAACTATAATTAGCTCTTTTGGCTGTTCCTGCAAATATTTACAGTCACATTTCTAAATAATATATTGATATTTCTAATTCCTGATTGTCCACTTTAGACATTAACCGTTAACATCCTATCACGGTCCATAAGAACTTACCTCGCTCCCATGTCACTGTTGCCCTCCCCCACCCTCCCGACACGGGCGACCACAGAATTTGGCTCCACCAATAGTCAGTGCATATGATTAAGCAACTACCATTCACTACTGAGCCTATCAGCACACAGGTCAACGCTCCTTCCTACACAATTCTTTTCCTGGAGTTAACAGTTACTCCATTTAATTCATTTGCCTGGTTTTCTTTGTATCCCAGTTTCTCGCCAGATACTCCAATAATTCTGGTGTAAATCTAAATTTTCCTCTGTCATACACTTATGAATATGCACCCCATCCACAGCTCTCCATCCTGTTTGGACGTAGCCTGGGTCCCTCTGAGCTTGCCCGACTGTGCAGCTGTCATCCTTGGACTCCTCTACTTTCGGGTCTTCTGCTTCTTAGATTACATTCTGTCCAGTAAATTTAAGTAGAGAATAAAGACATTTGCTGATGTGTCCGGACTCGGGTTTTCCATTTCCCTTGGCAGCTGTTGGAGGGTGTGCTCCTGCCAAATGAGGGAGGAAACCAAGAAATAGGGAGTCACAGGCCTAAGACACAGGAATCTCAACCAAGGGAATGGCCAAAGGAAGCTGAGTCACTCCGCTGAATTGCTTCTCTTCTACCGGATGGTCTAATGCTGACCTAAGGAGCAGATGCCACAGCGTGCCCATTCATCAAATCACCACCACGGACTCTTTAAATATCTTATAATTAAATATGTCAATTATACTCAATAAAACTGAAATTAAAAAAAGAACAGATGAACTGAAAACACTTTTAAAATTTTTTGCTAGTGAAGATTCTTTCTTAGTCTGACTGGCCTACAGGGCAGGCAGTTGCTCCATAGGAAACAATCTTACAAGAATTCAGTGGAGTCTGCAACAAGGTTACCAGCATACTCATACTGATTGTGTGGCTGGCATAGAATTTTAGGTTGGAAATCATTTTCCCTGGGTATATTGAAGCCATTGATCCACTGTCTTCTGGCTTACAGTGCTGCCATTGAGAAATCCAGCAGTGCTCTCATTCCCAATCCTTCAGCTGGGACCTGTTTTCTGTAATCTTTCAGCGTCGTTTCACTATCCTAAGTTTCAGGATGCATCTGTGTGGGCCTATCTTCAGGCCTCAGTGTTATTCTGAGCACGTCATAGGCCCTTTCAATCTCGATACCCGTGTCCTTTAGTTCTGGTAAATTTTCTTGTATTAACCATTTAACAATTCTATGAATTCCATTTGCTCTATTTTCTGTTTCTGGAACTCCCGTCAGTCAGATGCTGAACTTACTGATTTGATCTTTAATTCTCTAGTTCTTCATTTCTTTTTCTCCATTTGTCTTTTTATCCTTTTTTTTCTTTTTTTTTGAGGAAGATTAGTCCTGAGCTAACATCCCCCACCAATCCTCCTCTTTTTACTGAGGAAGATTGGCACTAAGCTAACATCTGTGCCCATCTTCCTCCATTTTGTACGTGGGATGCTGCCACAGCATGGCTTGATAAATGGTGTGTAGGTCCACGCCCAGGATCTGAACTGGCAAACCCTGGGCCAGCAAAGTGGAGGGAACAAACTTTACTGCTGCACCACTGGGCCGGTCCCTTATCCTTTCCTGAGATATTTCCTTATCTTCTATTCTAATTTTTCTGATAAAATATTGGAAGATGGGGTATCCTAGTTTTAATTTCCATGATTTCTTTCCTGTTCTCTGATAATTACCTTTTTAAAAAATTATGGCAAAATACATGTAACATAAACATTTTCCATTTTAACTTTTTTTTGGTTTTTTTTTGGTGAGGAAGATTGGCCCTGAGCTAACATCTGTTGCCAATCTTCCTCTTTTTGCTTGAGGAAGATTCACCCTGACCTAACATCTGTGCCAATCTTCCTCTATTTTGAATGTGGGATGCCCCCACAGCATGGCTTTATGAGTGGTGCGTAGAGGTCCATGCCTGGATCTGAAGCTGCTAACCCCAGGCTGCCAAAGTGGAGCACACAAACTTAACCACTTCACCACCATGTTGGCCCCCATTTTAACCATTTTTAGATGTGCAATTCAGTTGCATTAAGTACATTCACAAGGTTGTACAACCACAACCACTATCTGTTTCTAGAACTTTTTCATCGTTCCCTATGAAAACTCTACCCATTAAAAAACTCCCAATTTACCCCAACGCTGTCTCCAACAGCTCCTGGTAACCACCCTGCTACTTTCTCTCTATATAAATTTGACTGCTCTAGGTGCCTCATAGAAGTGGAACCATACAGTATCCCTTTGTGCCTGGCTTACACCATCTAGCATAATTTTTTTTAAGGTTCATCCATGTGTCAGAATTTCATTCCTTTTTAAGGGGTTCCTAGTATTTGTACAGCACATCTTGCCTGTCCATTCATCTTCAGTGGACTTTGGGGTGGTTTCTACCTTTTCGCTATTGCACAAATGCTGCTGTAAACATTGGTGTACAGACATGTTCAAACCCCTGCTTTCAATTTGGGTTGGGGGGGCAGTATTTACCATAAAGTGGCATTGCTGGATTATATGGTAATTCTGTGTAATTTGGGGGAGAATTGCTATAGTTTTTTCCACAGCGGCTGTACCATTTTACTTTTCTAAATAGACAAGTGTTCCAATTTCTCCATAGCCTCACCAAAACTTGTTATTTTCTTTCTTTTTTATAAATAGCCATCCTAACAGATGTGAAATGTTATCACAACGTGGTTTTGATTTGCATTTTCCTAATGTGCATCAGTGATGTTAGGTAACTTTGCATGTGCTCATTGGCCAATTGTTTATGTTCTTTGAGGAAATGCCTATTGAAGTACTTTGCCCATTTTTAAACTGGATTATCTGATTTTCTGTTGTTTTTAAGTTCTAAGAATTCTTTATATATTCCAGATATTAATCTTTATCAGATACATGATTTGCAAATATTTTTTTCCTATTCTGTGGGTTGTTTTTTCACTCTCTGATAGTGTTTGTTGATGAACAAGACTTTTGAGAAAGTCTAGTTTCTCTTTTTTTCCCCCTTTTGTTGCCTGTGCTTTTGGTGTATGTCTTACTTCCTTAATAGTAGTGTATCTATTTTCATAGATGTGATAGCAAGTGTACAAATTGCAAGTTTGTTTGTTTGATGTTTACATTTTCTTCTGTTTCCTGCATTTTCTCTATTTTCTTCAGTGTCACTATTCCTGTTTTTCTGTTTCTGTTTTTGTTTTTGTCTTTCTTGATGGACGTTTTCGTTAAATGCTTGCTAAGCTTTAGCAAGCATTTATTTATTCAGATATAAATGTGAGGTAATTTTACCCTGATGTGGACTCACTGGGCATGAGTGGTGATAGAATAAAATAGTGGACTTTAAGACAATAAAATGGCAGTACAGCCTTTTTAAGGGAAGAATCCCCAAATGTCAATATATGCAGGCATTTCTCCCTGGAGACATTAACCTGGCTACCAGTACTCTGGAAGCAGGGTGGGGGAGGGGATATTGGAAGCCATTGTACATTATAAATATGTGTACTTAGTCTCCTTGTTTTCAAGTGTGCCCTTCTCCATTCCCTACCCTTTACATCTTTGTCTGATGTCCTGGCATTCAGAGCCCTCCAGTTCAATTTCCCCAAAGAATGACCCTTCTGTTCTTGATAGGAGAAGGGCATGAGAGATGGGAGTGTGCCCAGGGACCCAACCTTTCTTCATGCAGACTTTCTACTTCCCTAATATAGCACATTAGTCAGCTCAGAGTGCTAAAACAGAACACCATTGACTGGGTGGCTTACAAACAACAGAAATTTACTTCTCACAGTTCTGGAGGCTGGAAGTCTGAGATCAGGGTACCTGGATGATTGGGTTCTGGTGAGAGCTATCTTCCAGGTTTCAACCTGCTAACTTCATGTTGTATCCTCACATGACAGAGAGCCGAGAGACAAAGAAAGCTCTCCAAACTTTTATAAGGGCACTAATCCCATTCATAAGAGCTCCATCCTCATGACCTCATCTAATCCTAATTAGCTCCTCAAAGACCCCACTTCCTAATACCATCACATTGGGGGTTAGGGTTTCAATATATGAATTTTGGGGAGACATAAATATTCAATTCATAACAGTATCTCATCTAATCAACTATGTTTGAAAGCAATATCTTATGCCTCCCAGTTCTGAGCCTCCCTGGGTGCAGAGGGCAAATCAGCTCACCTCCCCACAGTATCTTCTCTCAGGAATCTAGGCTTTAGCTCCCACCACTTTCCTAAGCTGTTGTCACATCCCTGGACTTCTCCTTTCCTGGGAATTCGTTGTAATCCTTTGCCCACTGTTGGCTTCTACTGCCTTTGAGAGTTTATATCTTTTTTATTCCTTTGCTGGCACATTGGGAGAAGAAAAAGAGATATGTGTGGTCAATTTACCTTGTCTTACCGAAGTCCTCACTGTTTCTGAGTATTCCTACATGTCCTTTTCTTTGTGATTGCTGTAGTTCAGCATTTCCCAGACGATGTCTGGAGGAACAGTGGTTACATAGGCTGTTAATAAAGGTACGTAATGAGAGGATCCTTTGGCCAAATAAGCATGGAAGACAGTAGGCCATAGACATCTTCGAGCAATGCCAATATCTTTCAAACAAGTTGAGCAGCACTCTTCAAGAAATGCCTTCAACTTGGAAACAACCTAAGTTCCCATCAATGGATGAATGGATAAAGAAGATGTGATATATATCTACAATGGAATACTACTCAGCTATTAAAAAAGATGAAGTCTTGACATCTGTGACAATGTGGATGGAACTTGGGGGTACTATGCTAAGTGAAATAAGTCAGATTGAGAAAGCCAAATGTCGTAATATTTTACTCATATGTTGAAGGTAAAAACAACAACAACAACAAACAAACACATAGATACTGGATGTCAGCCTCACAGTGTAGTGAGCTGTTCCCTTACTCTTTCCCCACTAAGATACGGTCAAAAAGATACAAGGGAGGACATCCACACAGCACAATAGGATATCTGAGAGATCCATGAAGCTGTATGTTGGAAGGTGGGGGTACTGGATCCCCAAGAAGCAGTAGAAGGAGGTGAGAAAATCTCCTCTTCCTCCCCAGTGGCAGTGACCTAGGGCATAAGACCTCATGCAGTGGCCTGTGTGTGACACTAAGAGAAGACAGGGAAACAGGCAGGCCTCCACAAGAGCACTTCTGCTTTCAGAGTTGCATCCCAGCCCATGGGAACACTCCACAACAAGGGGGCTCAGCCACCTTGTGGGTGTTCCCACCAAGCCCAGCAGCACAGGTGGGCTGCCAGTGAGTGCAGAGTGGACTTCTGCAAGTGAAAGAAAGCACCCCTCCCCTCCCCTCCAACCTGGTACACTACCTCAACTGGTCAGCTAGGGCAGTGGATCCACACCAGAGTGACTAGGCCTGTATGTGTGACCTGACAAGCAGTGGTGGTCAGCAGGCAAATGCAGAGATCCTCATCAACAAAAGTTTCAGTGGAAGAGCACAACTTCCAGCAGATATGATGGGTTAAGAAAAAACAGTTCCTGCCCCACTAGTGGTGGCAGATGGAATCTGCAATCAGATACTACTACTATGCTCCAGCAAAGGTCCACTTCATCCAACATCATGAAGAAATACATTAATACTCCAGAACAGAAGGAAAATGACAAGTCTCTGGAAACCAATCCTGAAGTCACAGATATTTACAATGTAAATGACAGAGAATTCAAAATAGCTCTCATAAAAAAACTCAATGAGTTACAAGAAAATCAGACAGAGAGTTCAATGAACTCAGGAATAAAACTAATGAGCATAAGGAATTCTTTACAAAAGAGATTGAAACTCTAAAGAAGAAAAAAACAAACAGAAATGCTGGAGATGAAGAACACAACAAATGAGATAAAAACAATTCAGAAACCTTAAAAAACAAAGATGACATCATGGAGAGCAGAATTAGTAATTCAGAGGACAGAAATATAGAACTGCTTCAGGTGGAGGAGGAGAGAGAACTAAGACTAAAAAAAATGAAGAAATTCTCCAAGAAATATCCAACTCGATTGGGAAATGCCACATAAGGATTATGAGTATTCCAGAGGGAGAAAAGACAAGAGAGCATGTTCAAAGAAATAATAGTTGAGAACTTCCCAAACCTGGGGAAGTAACTGGAATTACAAGTAAATGAAGCCAATAGAATTCCTAATTACATCAATGCAAAAGAAGACCTACTCTAAGGCATATAATAGTAAAACTGGCAAAAGTCAATGACAAAGAGAAAATATTAAGGGCAGCAAGGCACAAGAAAAGAACCTACAAAGGAATCCTTATCAGGCTTTCAGTGAATTTCTCAGCAGAAACCTTACAGGCTAGGAGAGAGCGGAATGATATATTCAAAATACTGAAAGACAACAAATTTCAGCCAAGAATACTCTATTCAGCAAAATTATCCTTCAGATACAAAGGAGAAATAAAAACTTCCTGAGATAAACAAAAGCTGAGGGAGTCCATCACCACAAGAAATGATCAAGAAGACTCTCATATCTGAAACAAAAAGGCTTTGTTTACAAAGGCTTGAGCAAGGATATAGACAGACAAAATCAGAAAATTGAAAGTCTCTATCAGAACAGGTCAGCAAACACTTAATTGCAACATTAAAGATAAAAGGAAGGACAACTATATATAGACAACTATACATAGTCAAAAATAACTATAAACACTTCATTTCAATAACAAACTCACAACACAAAATGGAATAATTTGTGACAACAATAACTCATAGTGGAAGAGAAAAGAGATGGAACCCACTAATGGAGATAAGAGGATATCAGAAAATGGACTATCTCATCTACAAGATCTTTTATGCAAACCTCATGGTAACCACTAAATAAAAAATCAGAACAGAGATACAAATGATAAATAAAGAGAAAACCATCATAGAAAATCACCAACTGAAATGGTAGTCAGTAATACATGGGATGAGAAACAAGGGAAATATAGAACAATTAGAAAATAAGAGATAAAATGGCAATATTAAGCACTCATATATCAATAATCACTCTAAATGTAAATGGATTGAATTTTCCATTGTTGCTGGATGGATTGAAAAACAAGACCCCAAAATGTGCTGCCTCCAGGAAACACATCTCAGCTCTAAAGACAAACAAAAGGTCAGAGTGAAGGGATGAAAGATGATACTCCAAGAAAATAGCAAACAAAAGAAACCTATATCAGAGAAAGCAAACTTCAAGATAAAAAAGACAATGAGAAGCAAAGAGGGACAGTATGTAATGAAAAAAAGGACATTCCGCCAAGAGGACACAACACTTATGAATATATATGCACCTAACACAGGAGCACTAAAGTACATAAAGTAACTATTATCAGACATAGAGAGAGAAATTAACAGCAATATAATGATAGTAGGGGACCTCAACAGCCCACTTACGTCAATGGGTAGATCATCCAGACAGAAAATTGATAAGGAAATAGTGGAATTAAACAAAAAAGTAGACCAGATGGACTTAATAGGTATATACATAAAACACTCCATACAAAAACAGCAGAATACACGTTCTTCTCAAGTGCACATGGAACCTCCTCAAAGATAGACCATATGTTGGGAAACACGGCAAGCTTCAATAAATTTAAAAAGACTGAAATCATATCAAGCATCTTTTCTGACTGTAATGCTATGAAACTAGAAATCAACTACAAGAAAAAAGCTGGGAAATTCACAAATATGTGGAGACTAAACAACATGCTACTGAACAACCACTGGATGATTGAAGAAGTCAAAGAAGAAATCAAAAAATATCTGGAGACAAATGAAAATTAAAATACGTCATATCAACTCTCGTGATGCAGGAAAAGCAGTTCTAAGGGGGAAATTCATAGCAATACAGGTCCACCTCAACAAATAAGAAAAATCTCAAATAAATACTCTTAAACTACAGCTAACAAAAATAGAAAAAGAAGAACAAACAAAGCTGAAAGTCAGCAAAAGGAGGGAAATGATAAAAATTAGAGCAGAAATAAATGAAAAAGAAACCACAAAAAACAGTAGAAAGAATCAATGAAACTAAGAGCTGGTTCTTTGGTAAGATAAACAAAATTGACAAACCCTTAGCCAGACTCACTAAGAAAAAAAGAGAGAAGGCTCAAATAAATAAAGTTAGGAATGAAAGAGAAGAAATTACAACAGACACCACAGAAATACAAAGGATTATAAAAGAATATTATGAAAAACTATATGCCAATAAATGGCATAACCTATAAGAAATGGATAAATTCTTAGACTCATACAACCTCCCAAAACTGAATCAAGAAGAAATAGAAAATGTAGATAGACCAACCACAAATAAAGAGATTGAAACAATAATAAAAAACCAAAGTCCTGGACCAGATGGCTTATCTGAAGAATTCTACCAAACATTTAAAAAATATTTAATACCTATCCTTCTCAAACTATTCCAAAAAAATGAAGAAGATGGAACACTTCCTAACTCATTCTATGAGGCAAACATCACGCTGATACCAAAACCAGACAAGGACGACACAAAGAAGGAAAATTACAGGCCAATATTGCTGATGAACTTAGATGAAAAAATCCTCAACAAAATATTGGCAAACTGAATACAGCAATACATTAAAAGGATCATACACTATGATCAAGTGGGATTTATACTGGGGATCTAGGGATGTTCAACATCTGCAAATCAATCAATGTGATACACCATGTTAACAAAATGAGGAATAAAAATCACATGATCATCTCAACAGATGCAGAGAAAGCATTTGACAAGATCCAACATCCATTTATGATAAAAAAAAAATGAACTCTCAATAAAATGAATATAGAAGGAAAGAACCTCAACATAATAAAGGCCTTATATGACAAACCCAAAGCCAACCTCATCCTCAGTGGTGAAAAACTAGAAGCCATCCCTCTGAGAACAGGAACAAAGACAAGGGTGCCCACTCTCACCACTCTTACTGAACATAGTACTGGAAGTTTTAGCCAGAGCAATTAGGCAAGAAAAAGAAATAAAAGGAATCCAAATTGGAAAGGAAGAAGTGAAACTCTCACTGTTTGCAGATGACATGACCCTATATACAGAAAATCCTAAAGAATCCATTGGGAAACCTTTAGAAATAATCAACAACTACAGCAAAGTTGCAGGGTACAAAGTCAACTTACAAAAATCAGTTTCATTTATATACTCCAATAACAAACTAGCAGAAAGAAAACTCAAGAATATAATCCCATTTACAATCACAACAAAAACAATAAAATATCTAGGAGTAAATTTAACCAAAGATATGAAAGACCTATACATTGAAAACTATAAGGCATTATTGAAAGAAATTGAAGATGACATAAAAAAATGGAAAGATATTCCATGCACATGGGTTGGAAGGATAAACATAGTTAAAATGTCCATATTACCTAAAGCAATCTACAGATTCAATGCAATCCCAATCAGAATCCCAATGACATTCTTCTCAGAACTAGAACAAAGAATCCTAAAATTGATACAAACAACAAAAAACCCTGAATAACAAAAACAATCCTGAGAAAAAACAGCAAAGCTGGAGGCATCCCAATCCCGGACTTCAAAATATGCTACAAAGCTATAGTAATTAAAACAGACACACAGTTCAATGTAACAGAATTGAAAGCCGGGAGATAAACCCACACATATATGGACAGCTAATCTTGGACAAACGAACCAAGAACATATGATGCAGAAAGGGAAGTCTCTTCAATAAATAGTGTTTGGAAAACTGGTCATTCATGGGCAAAACAATGAAAGTAGACCACTATCTTACACCATAGACAAAAATTAAGTCAAAATGGATTAAAGACTTGATTGTAAGGCCTGAAACCATAAAACTCTTAGAAGAAACTATAGGCAGTACACTCTTTGACATCGGTGTTAGCAGAATCTCTTCAAATACCGTGTCTACCCAGGTATGGGAAATAAAAGAAAAAGTAAACAAATGGGACTACATCAAACTAAGAAGCTTCTGCAAGGCAAAGGAAACCATGAACAAAACGAAAAGACAACCCACCAACTGGGAGAAATATTTGCAAATCATATATTTGACAAGGGGTTAATCTCCAAAATATGTAAAGAACTCAAAGAACTCAACAACAAAACAACAGACAATCCAATCAAAATATGGGCAGAGGATATGAACAGACATTTTTCCAAAGAAGATACACTCATTGCCAACAGGCACATGAAAAGATGTTCAACTTCGCTAATCATTAGGGAAATGCAAATCAAAGTTACAGTGACATACCTCCTTACACCTGTTAGAATGTCTATAATCACCAAGACAAAAAATAACAAATGTTGGAGAGGATGTGGAAAAAAGGGAACCCTCATATACTCCTGGTGGGAAGGCAAACTTGTGCAGCCTCTGTGGAAAACAGTATGGAGATTTCTCAAAAAATTAAAAATAGAAATACCACATGATCCAGCTATCCCACTACTGGATATTTATCCAAAGAACTTAAAATCAACAATTCAAAGAGACTTATGCACCCCTATGTTCATTGCGACATTATTCACAATAGCCAAGACATGGAAGCAACCCAAGTGCCCATCAATTGATGAATGGATAAAGAAGATGTGGTATATATATATACAATGGAATACTACTCACCCATAAAAATGACTAAATCAGGCCAGCCCCAGTTGCCCAGTGGTTAAGTTTGGCACGTTCCATTTTAGTGGCCGGGATTTGGTTCCTAGGTGTGAACTTACACCACTCATCTGTCAGTAGCCATGCTGTGGTGGAAGCCCACATATAAAAAGAGAAAGATTGCGAACACATGTCAGCTCAGGGCAAATCCTCCTCAGCAAAAAGAGAAAAAATCATCGTATTTGCCACGACATGGATGGACCTTTAGGGTGTTAAGTGAAAAAAGTCAAACAGAGAAAGACAAACATCACATGATTTCACTCATTTGTGGAAGATAAACAAACACATGGACAAAGAGAACAGATTAGTGGTTACCAGAGGGGAACAGGGTTGTGGGTGGGCCAAAGGGGTAAAGGGGCACATGTATATGGTGATGGATAAAAATTATCCTATTGGTCATTGAGCATTGAATGGTCATTGAATCATTGAGCATGATTCAGTCTATACAGAAACCCTAAACCTAAATAATAATATACACTTGGAATTACACGTTGTTATAAACCATTATGACCTCAATAAAATAATTTTTAAAAATACACATAGATTGGGGCTGACCCCGTGGCCGACTGGTTAAGTTCACGCGCTCCGCTGCAGGTGACCCAGTGTTTCGTTGGTTCGAATCCTGGGCGCAGACATGGCACTGCTTATCGAGCCACGCTGAGGCAGCGTCCCGCGTGCCACGGCTGGAGGGACCCACAACGAAGAGTATATGGCTATGTACTGGGGGGCTTTGGGGAGAAGAAGGAAAAAAATAAAATCTTAAAAAAAAAATACACATAGATTCAGAGAATAGATCGGTGGTTACCAGACGGGAAGCTTGGGGCTGGGGGCGAAAGGGGTAAAGGGGCACATGTGTACAGTGACGGATGGCAGCTAGACTTTTGGTGGGGAAGACAATATAGTCTATATAGAAGTCGAAATATAATGATACACACCTGAAATTACATAATGTTGTAGACCAATGTTACCTCAATAATAAATAAATAAATAATAACAAAAAGAAATGCCTTCAAGGCCAGCTTAAAATCCACATGAGAAAACCATTCTCACTGCATTATGATGCACCTCTTTTCTGACTACAAACACACACACACACACACACACATCTATATTAGACTCAGCTTGCATGTCTATCTTATTCAGTAGATTTGGCTCTAAATTATTTTAGAGCTAAAATACTTAAAAGAATATGCTTCAGACTCTGAAGAGGAATTCCAAGCGTGTTTTACATACTGACATAGTCAGCTTAAGTCTGGAGCCACCCAAGATAAGGACTTCAAAAGGGACAGCGCACAATTGAATGCGGAAGCCCTGCTTATGAGTATTTTTTAAGTCTTTTGATTTTTTGGCCACATCTTATATAGTCAAATGAGGCACATCCTGGATAGTGGCTTCCAACTTCCTAAAAAACAAGGATTTGTCTCCCTCACCGCCCAATGGAGTCATTTCCCTTGACAGGCATCAAACCGTCAGGGGCTTGGGCTCTGTGTTCTTTATTCGTCCTGTGAAGCTCTTCCTATGAAGTTGTCCCACATTTGATGTGTTCTTTGTTAAATCCCACTCATTCTCTGCCAATTTAGAAGAACATGCGTTAGTTCTACTGCTACAGCTGAAAGGGAGGATAAAAGAGGGTCTGGGTGTTTTTTTTTTTCAGGAGTGGGTGGGGAGAAGCATTTCCAAAGGCACCCAGCGATTTTCTCCATTCCCAATTTTGATATTTCTTTCATGGTTTGTCTCTTTTCTGAGGAAGGACGTTTCTTGTATGCCAAAATGCCACTTGTTACAAATGCAGTCAGCGTCCTTGAAACGTTTACAGGGTAACTTCGTGATCTGCTGAAGTGTCTGGTTGACACACAGTGCAGCTCGGCTGCTGGGACCCTAAATGAATGCCGATTACAATTAAATGCAAATTAGTTGCAGCAGTACATGCATAATTTCTTCAGCTGCCTCCGTACACCAAGGCACAAATACCATCCCAGACTGTTATAATTAATTGCCCCCAGATAAATGTATGGTAAGGATACCCCTATCGTTTGATCTTCCATCATTGATTTACACATCTGACACGGGGAGCATGTCGTTTACCAGTTAGGCAGTTTAATGAGGTCAATTGATGAAGACACCAGTATTCTATGGAAGTCTCTAGACTCTGTCACCCACCCACCTTGTCTTTATGCAATGCAGCACGCTCATGCTGAACTGCAGCTGAAACCAGACACCACACCTGCGTCAGTCTGGTTTACAGTGTTTCTCCAGGGCTCTCACAGTGCCTGGCACACGGAAGGTGCTCATTAAATTTGCTAAATAAATGGATGAATGGATGTTCTAGAGCCTTACTTTCATCACTGCAATGCTTTACTTGCACAGGAAGTCAGAGAAGCTCTATGAATGAAGGGGCCAGAGGATATGTAGCGAGAATAGCTGGTAAGGGCAGAACCTGTGACCAGGTGGTCTGCCTGGCCTCTTTTCTGCAGCCGGCAAGCTGACCCTAAGGTCTGTCTCGCCTGGTTGAGTTCTACTGGGATGCATTCAAGGGTGAGTGTCAGAATGCCATCTGGGCACCACATGGTTGCCCTCTCCGTGAAGCAGAACCTTGAGCACTCACAGCATGGTGCTGCTTTCTCTGCCAAGACCCTACAAAGTGTCTTTGCAGACGTTTCCATTAGACCAGGGAGCATGACAATGGGCCCATTCGTGAAATGGAAAAGCTCCTTACTGCAAGCGGCAGAGGTTGCTAGCTACAACCAAAATGAGGGCTTTCCTGTCATCATTGTCACTTTAAAGTGGCTGCCCAGCTAGGGCTATATTTTCTAAGCTCATCCTGCATCTGGATGGCCTCATTCACCTCGTTCTCACCAATGGGATTGTGGCACATCTCATACCTAAAGTCAGCCAGGCCAATATGTCCCACTTCACATGGCCTTATAACGTGAGGCAGCCCAGCAACCACACAGAAGTCCAAGTATGGATGTTCTGGCTACAGCCACAGGTGATGTTCCAGCAGACACCAGCCTTTGGTAGCGGGAGGTGAGTTGGCCAACGACTCCAGCCCTCAGCCTTCAAGCCATCCCAGGAGACACCTAACGGCACAGAAACAAGCTGTCGCCACCGAGCCCTGTCCAAGTTGCAAATTCTTGAGCAAAACAAATGTCACTGTTGTAAGCCACTAAGTTTGGGGTGATTTGTTATGCATCAGTAAAGAACTGGAACAGGAACGTGAGTGGAAATGATGTGTGTGGCTTCCAACACGAGTCATTCGAGAACAAGGGATGCCTTCTCCATACGCTCTCTATCTCCAAGGCCCTAGGGGCAGCTAGACCACAAGGTGGAATGAGCCACCTATCTCGACTGCCACCCTGTGCTAACTTTTCCATCACTCAAGAATACTTGCATCAAACTGTTCAGGAGATAGAAATAAATTTCTATTGTGTTAAGACATTAAAATTAAAGAGGTTATATTTTTACAGCATCTAGAGTTACCCTAACTAATTCAATTCATTTTTTCTAATCTGTCCCAAATCTTCTCCTCTTACCAGTATCTTCCCCTCCTTTAGCTTCCCAGTTGTCTGGGTAATACTAACTGTTTCCCTTGGGTTTCCATTCAATTATCCTCACACCGATAGATGAACCTTGTGTACTATCAGAAGGACAATACTTACAAACTTGGAATCTCCTGGGTGACGTTAGGGCAGAGGGCAAAGGAAGGGCAGAAACTCACCCTTCTTATCCTTCTTCAACACCTCAATGATAAGGGCAGTACTGTCCCAGGACACCAGAGGGAAGGAATCAGCATGCTCCATAGAAGTAAACCAACACGGGTCAGCAGACTGGATCTCCTAGCTCTGTCCCAGGAGCAGCCTTGTATGGGGAGCTGAAATCACCCCACACGGACCTTTAGCAGTAGACTATATTGATGGCCTTACCCTAGTACAGTACCGGTTTGGAGGGAGCAGATGGATCTTTGGCTTCCATGGGCTTTGGTGCCAGATAGAGGGCTAACACAATTTGAGGGTCAGGGAAGCATCTGTACCCACAGTGTCTTGTCTTGTGCCTTCCCCACGGGCCTCAGGGATCTGGGTCCAGTGCTCATTTCTTGAGCTTTCCATTGACAAAAATCTTCCTACTTCCCTGCTTCTGAAGGCCATAAGCCACCAAATGCTCCCAAATAATAACCAATGCCCTAGAGCATCTTTCCTAACACTTGGTAGCACAAAAGCAGGGAATACTTGCTTGTTTTTTTAAACCAATTTTGCAAATAATTCATCATATCAAATAATATTCCTTACTGTTTTTCGAATATAAGATTCCATAGTATAACCTCATTGTTTGATATGGAAATAGTATTTTATTTTTAAATTAATATTATCAAGCCTTGGCCAGCAAGTACCATGCAGCAGGGCAGACCATCCAAGTGGGGAACCTTCTGTTGCTCTGCTGGTACCATGTCCACACCACCTGATGCTGTGGTCAATGTGGTGACCTGGTCCCAGAGCAGGTCTTAGAAATTGTAAACCAGGTGCCTTCAGAAGAAGAGTGAGATATTTGGGGATTTTTATTGCTATTTCCCACTTCCTTTCTTCTTTCCTCACACAGGCTGAAGGGCCTCACTCGCAAAAATGAAGAATGAGCTAGCCCTAATGGCCTAGCAGTTAAAGTTTGGTGCGTTCTGCTTTGGCGTCCTGGATTTGGTTCCTGAGTGTGGAACCACACCACTCGTCTGTCAGTAGCCATGCTGTGGTGGCGGCTCACATAGAAGAACAAGAAGGACTTACAACTAGAATATACAACTATGTACTGGGGCTTTGGAGAGGGTGAAAAAAAATGAATGAATGAATGAATGAATAAACAAATGTCACATTTGAGAAAATCATTCAACATTGTGGCCAAGACTGCTCCTTGTGTTTAAATATTGTCTCCCCCTATTTTTTGGTGGGGGAGACATAGGGCACTATGGGTGTTTTTTAAAAAATAAATTTATATCCCCTTCACACATTTCTCCCACCTCCACTCCCTGCCTCTTGAAACTACCAATCTGTTCTCTGTATTTATGAGCTTGTTCTTGTTTTTGGTTTTGATTCCACATATAAGAGAGATCATGCAGTATTTGTCTTTCTCTCTGACTTATTTTACTTAGCATAATGCCTTTGAGGTCCATCCACCTTTTTGCAAACAGCAAGATTTCATTCTTTTCTATGGCTAAGTAGTATTCCAGTGTGTGTGTGTGTGTGTGTGTGCGCGCGCGCGTGTGCATGCGTGCTACAATATCTTTATCCATTCATCCATTGATAGACACTTAGGCTGTTTCCATGTCTTGGCTATTGTAACTAATGCTGCAATGAACATAGGGATGCATATATGTTTTCAAGTTAGTGTTTTCTTTCTTTTGGATAAATACCCAAAGATGGGATTATTGGATCATATGGTATTTCCATTTGTAATTCTTTAAGGAACCTCCACACCACTTTCCATAGTGGCTGCACCTGTTTACATTCCCACTGACAGTGAATTAGGGTTCCCCTTTCTCCACATCCTTGCTAACACTTGTTATCTCTCGTCTTTTTCACAACAGCCCCCTGACAGGTGTGAGGTGGTATCTCACTGTTCATTTTTAAATATTAACATGAGTTGGTGCTACAGGAGGTGGATGATGAGCTTCAGTGGCTCTCTTTCGGCATTTCTGAATGCTGAGAGAACCCAAAGTCCTTGCCCTCTGTGTAGTATTCAAATTCACTTCTTACCCTGAAACACATTTGGAAGAATTGGATGAATTCTTCTGGGGAGCTCAGATAGTATCCCTGATACCCTGGATGGGGAAACTTGGTGTGAACCATGGTGTTCCAGGAAGTGGCTTTTTGAATGTTCAGCATAAAATATCATTGGCCCTGACCTGATCCCTGACCTGTGCAGCCCCCAGCACCAAGGGACCCGCCCCCCCATCCACCCGCAGCTTCCTTCCTGATGGTGTCTCTCACCTCTATTACTTATAGCTGCCTAGGGCCTTCTCTGCTTAATTTTTAAATTTTTTTTTTCCAAACTTAATGGCAGCTGCTCAGGGAACAATTGGAACCCAATCCAAGATGAAAAAGCTTTACCACTAAATGGAAAAGTACAATAAAAACACCCTTGGTTCATGTTTACTTTTTGAATTCCGATAAGAACTCACTTCATCAGTGAATTCCAAATCCCCTGAACTCACAAATGCCTGGCAGCTCGGGGTGCGTTCACAGACAGGAGTCCGTGGGCCTGGCTCCGTGTTGCCAGCCCTGGAATGGTATGAAATGAGATCACGTGTCATTTCCCCAAATGGTCTGTGGGAGAATTTTTTGTTTTTTATGCTTCAACAGAGACCCCAGAGTGGAATTCAGCTTTTCACAGTTCATTCCTAAGTTGAACAAACCCCTTTTCTATGGGGACCTCAAGAATGTTAGAAATTCTCCCATCTTTACATGGTTCCAAGCTGGGACTAATCCCTTATCTCTTCATGAGCTGTTGGGCTCATGCTGTTTTGATTTCACCGGAACGGCTGAGATTCTGAGCTCTGGCCTCCTCTCTTCAATGGGTCCCTTCGGGCCTCTGAGCTTAACGTCTTCAATGGAGATCTTGTGGGATAATGTTTCCAAATTTGTTTTCCAGAGCCTCAGCCCCTGGGAGCAGACTTGCCTGGGTTTTTTCTGTCTCTGCCCACCCCTCCCTTCTCCTTCCTGTCTTCCCCTCGTCGCCCTCCCCTTCTTCTCCAACAGCAGCTCCCTCCCTGTTGGCTCCATCACTCACTACTGACCTTCGAGGATCGATCAAGGCTTTTGGTGGCTGTGGTCAGCTGGGGAGATCCAGAGGTACCAAAAACCAGTTTCTCATGTTCAGCCTCCTCCATCTTTCACTAGATCCTAACAGATTTGGGGGTTTTAAAAGCTTTGTCAACCTATGAAACCTCTTTTCACTCATCCCTGTCTTTGAATCTCCAGGCTAAAGGACCAGGCCCCTGTTGCCAACTCTCTTCTTCTTCTTAGTAATGGAGCTAGCCTGATCTGCTTTTGGGTAAATGGTAGCCCCACCAAACCCCAGGTCCAGGTAAAGCCATTACCCCATTTCTGATGAAAAGTATGTGGGGATGGGTGAGTTCTCCCTGGGTGGCCCCCCCAACTTGTGCTGCCCTCTCCCTTCCTAGAGACCTCAGCTCTGTTTCCACCCCTTGGATTGCTGTGCAAATAAGAGCATCTGCCTGAAGCAAATGAGCCAAGAGCCTCGACAAATCCAGATTCTCCAGCAAATCAGATGAAGCACATTATGCTTTAGGCCTAGTGCCGCTCAGGGCCCAGGCACACAGCTGTGTGATTATTTTATGCCTTCAAGTTACAATCAGGTTTCAGATCTGACCCCCCACATCCTGACTAGCACACTTCATATGTACAAACTGTTAGAGACTTACTTGGGAAAAGAAGGAGGAGCATTCCTCCAGTGTATTTCCCAGATGCAGACACTCACACCGGAATATATGTCTTGTTCAAAGCCACCTTGAAGTCATTTGTGCACTCAAATTAGAAGCACTTATGAAAAAGGTGCTGGACCCAGGGGATGTACACGCTCATAGAAATATCAAGAAACATTTATCGAGAGCTGATTATGTGCCAGCTACTCTTCTGGGTGCTAGGACTATGGCAGTGAACAAAACAATTTTAAAAAAGGTCCTGTTCTCATGAAGATGATGAGCCTTGATGTCCTTGAATAGAGTCCAGCTTGGTGGAGAAGTGGCAGAGGGAAAAGGTATTCTAAAGCTGGAGAAGAGCAGTGCAAGATGAGAGAGGCTTAAGTGATAGATGAAGAACAGCTCTACTTAGCAGGGATGGAGGGAAGAGTAATAGATTGGAAGGCAAAAGAAGAGTCTAGAGACTGAAGCTTCTACTAAAGATGCAGAGAAGGAATATTGAGAGGAAGACCAGGAAAAACCAAGCAGACAGGGAGGTTAAGATGAGGGGCTACAGAATTTGCATTGCAGCTGATGACAAGATCCAGGTAGTGACCATGGGAAGCTGCACTGACGTGGAGTAAAGCTCATGGGAGTGAGTGATTGCTGGGCAGGGTGGTAGGAGCAGCCATCAGAGAAAGGAAGTCCAGGGACCTGCCCATGCACTAAAAGGGAAGAAACACACGGCCCTGTTTGTGCATATTTGGCCATAAAGGGCACATTGTTATCAGGTGTGAACTAAAGTTAACTGTGGTTACCACTTCAAGCATCTGGGGTTTGTTTTCTTTCTCTTCAAATGAAAGTAACCAGTATCTGTGGGTCTCAGTTTCCCTCTAAAAACCAAGCTGTTGCTGAATTTCCTTAACAAAGTGTTTTCTTTCTAGTACAGAATTGAAAGAAAGAAATTGCTGGAAAGTACCAATTTATTACATGCTCTCTCCCTCTAGCTAACTGAGGATGGTGAATTTCGCTAATACAGGAACTTCAGTCTTGGTTTGAGATCTCATACCTCCCTGAAATACACGTTTGCTCCTACAGTTTGTCCTGAAAATAATACACTGATAAAGTCTATGCTCTTTCTGTGTATTCTGGTTCTTAATTATAGCTTTGCATAGCAAAAAATGGTTATATAACTTTTTTGTTGGTTTTTTTGTTCTGCTTTGCTTTGCCTTATTTTACAAATTTTATTGTGATTTCTAAAACGTCTGGCATTCCTTAAGGGAGTCATGTCATTTGTGTGGATGAATATCTCTACCTGACAGGACTGGAAGCTGGGGCTAGAAGTCCTGACCAAAAGGCAGATGCATTCGTAACACTTGTCTCCCCAGAAACTCCTGTTAGGAAGGACAAAATAATTAAAGGACAGAACAGACAATCACAACATTTGGTGCCAGCGTCTGTGCAATTTGGCCAGGGCTCTGTGACCCGTTTCTTACCTGATCCCCTTGTAAGCAGCAAATAGTGGGGTTGGGAAGGCCTGTATTCGCCTCTTGGGTCTGCCACTTTGTAAATGACAAAGCCTCATTTTCCTCAATGTCTCATTGGAAATAGGATCCCTTTCCCGCCCCCACCTCTCCACCAAGCTGCATCCTGTTCCAGGAAGTCAAGGCCTACCATCTCCATGAGAACAGGGATTTTTTCCTGTTTTGTGCTCCACCATAGGCCCAGCAAACAGAAGAGTGGCTAGCACATAATCAGCTCTCAATAAATATTTCCTGAATGAATAAATGAATGAATGACTTCATTACTTAACCGCCCGGGGTCTCCACACTCTTCTCTCCTTCCCTCTGGATGGGCAAGCTGCTCCTCCTTTATGCTCCCATCACATTCTGTGAGCACTTCCAGGACTTCTGGACCCCAAGGGAACATCAGGATGATCGGTGGTGTCTAAACACATGTGCATCCCCTGTCCCAGCCCCCGAGAGTCTCAGCAAGGTGTGAGCTGGGGGCCTGGTGTGGGAGAAGCCCAGGTTTCTGAGATCGTCTTGTTGACTAGACTGGGGCTTCCCTGAGGACAGGGACTATGTCTGTAGGGGTGAGCATCCCCTGGCTGCAACCCCTGTTTCATGAGTGCTTATGTCTAAGTGTCTGGCATGTAGCAAATGCCTACAAGGACAGCTGTGTGAACATTATGGTCCTGACGTTGATGGGTCTTCTCCTCACCCCCAGAGGCCTAGCAATCAATCCTAAAGCCCCCTTCACAGCTTATCCCAGACAGTGGGACCTCAAATTGTGGGGGATCTAACATTCTGGCTGAATACCCCAGAGACCCCGAGACAATATGGTAGCATGCACATGGGGTCCCCAAAGAATCCTGGAAAAGAAAAGTCTTGTCCCTATGATCTATCTGATTTTCCAAAGGAAGATAGTGTGTTTCAGAAGAAAGAGCATTGGGTTTGGCAACCTCGGACTGTGGTTTGAGATCTGTCTCCATCTCTTCCTAGCTTTGTGATGTAGAGTGACTCACTTAGCTTCTCTCAGTTGTCTCTCACCTGCAAAAGAGGATATTAGGAATAACCATCTCCAGGGTTTTTGTTGGAATGTACTTACAAACATCAAGCTCAATGCAAACATTAACCAAAAAAAAGAGAATAAATCAGAACATAGGCAAGTGTCCCTTAATGGTTGCTAATTAATCCGTGTATTCCTTCTCTCCCCTGTCCCCTCCCCTCCCTGCCATGCACAAACACACACACAGCCCCTTGGTCATTTCACTGCATTTTCTAACAAAAAGAAAGTAGGCGAAACATGAATTCTTGTGTTAAAATTCTAACATAGTCCTTAATGGAAGGTGGAGGAAGTCATCGTTTGGGTTGGGAGGAGTTCTGTGAGTGAGCCGCAGATTGCTCAGTCAGCCAGGCCTGCCCTGCAGTTTCCATGGAGAGAGGCTGCACAGGGAGCACACACCTGTCTCCTGTCATGTTGCATCCGAGTCAGCCCTTCATTTTACATTAACAGGCTTTCTCTTCAAAACACTCCCATTTTGCTACTACATGACCCCCTGTCGTGCAGGGAGTTTGCCACACACCGCTCATCAACATGAGTTTGTGCCCAGAATTGCATCTTTCTCTGCGGCTTGGCACATCTACCTAAATAGCTTTGATTAGTTTCAGTCTCTCTTAATAGTAGCTGCCGTGTCTGCCAAGGGAGGCTTGACTTGAGCTTAGACTAAACCAATTAGCAGCAAGACCCCCACCCCCACCCCCGCCTTTCTGTTCTGCTCCTGCATCAATGCCTGAATTTGTACCATGAGCAGTCTCCACGGTGGCCGTGCCAAGTTCTAAGCCAGGACTTTCAAAGCCCTTGTCTGGCTGCTGCCACCTCTGGACACAACCTTTGAGAATACTGGCCAGTCTGGGCTGAGCCTAGCTATTTCTGCTGTAAACGACCTTTAATGTAAGATACTCTTCTGATAGTTTCCGTAGCTTATATCACAGCCAAATGCTGGCCTCTAATTTTAGCTTCACCCAGTAGAACAAAGTCACGTGGTTTGTTTAAAATGTTATTTCAGTTATATAATATTTTTTAAACTCTGAAACACATTGAATATGTAAAAGCCCCCAATTTCATCTCAGTGCCAAGAGGTTGCACTGGCGATAGACGCAACACATACCGTGGAGTATGTGTAAGCTGGCAGAGAAGCTGAAAGTGAAGGTGGCCGCTTTGCCACCTCAAGTCCCTTTGAGCTGGCTGAGACTCAGTGCTAAGATTCTAAGCAGAATCTAGAGATGACTGGTTGTCTCCTGTTTATTGATGATTGTAACTGGAAAATATTACTGAGTGTTGAGCTGGCACAAGTTCCTCTTGAAATGACTAAGCCTGCACAAGTAGGATGAGTCACAGGCACTGCCAGCTTTCAGGCATGGGCCCAGGTTGGGGTTTTTATTATCTTGTGTGTTCAGGCCTCCTTCAAGGGGGACCATTAGGAAGGAGGTGATGAAGTTGAGCACAGCATAGGGTGGATGCCAATTTTACCTCCTGGGGAAAGCAAGATTTTTCCTCCGCCTCATCATCTTTGATAAAGATTTGGCAAGTCTAGGGGTGCCTTTGCTCCTTGCTCACAGCCAGAACTCAGTCCTGTCTGACAGTCAAAGTTTATTCCTTTCCTTACTCAGTCACTGGATCCCAAATCTGAAAGCTCAGGAGATTTACCTTCAATGACCAATGTGTCATCTTTCTCCTCCCTTTGTATTTTATTTCCAAGGGGGCAGGACAGTGGTGGTGTGGTGCATTTTTATTTAATTAGCTAAAAAGCTCTATGTCTACCTCTGTCTCTCATAAATTAATGCCCATTGTAACATGCCATGTATAGAAATATTCAAGGTTAGGATTAGAATGTCAAGAACATCATTCATCATCAACATCTTCATCATTAGTCACTTCCTGTCCAAGGAAAGCAAGTGACTAAATAGACTAAGAACAAGGATCTGCGAATCATGTAACATCGCATACGCAAAGAAAAGTAGCCTGTGGCAAAGAAAACACATTGTCACCAGCTAAGAGAGCTGCTGCTGGACGGAAGGCTCTAATGCCTTTGCTAGAGGTAAGCTTAGGGTGTTGTGGGAAGCAGGGAGGGACATCCACTAGCCTGGTAGAGTGAATGATGGAGGCGATCCTTGAGTCAAGTGCCAAGGTTCAATAGGAATCGGCCATGCAAAGGCTGTGAGCTTACTGTTCAGAGGGAGCAGCAAACATGAAAACCCACAGGAGAGAGGAGCAATGGGTAGTTCAATATGCTGCAGAGGAGAAGCATGGTGAACTACAGAGGATGGCAGGAGTGGATCAAGAAGAGCTTGTGTGACTTGCATGAAGGATTTTAGGCTGGGGAGCAAAGTGATCAGAAGGGCAGTTTGTAAAGCTCAGTCTGGTGGAGGAGCAGAGGAGGCAGGAGTGGAAGCAGGGCAGTAAGGAGGGAAATCAGGAAAGAAATGGAGAATCTAGGTAGTGCTGTCACGAGGACAGGAGACAGAGCAGAGGAATGGTTGGTGAGATGTGGGGTTGGTGAGGGGAGAGGGGTGCACTTGGTCTCCAAGGCTTCCAGCTTGGGCATCAGGAAGAACATCAGAGCCATTCATCAACACTAGGCACACAAGAAGGGGAGCAGGTCAGCAGGAGTGGGGCGGGAAGGGAGGATGAAGTGACCATGAGTTCTGTTTGAGACATGTTGGACTCCTCAATTTCCGGTCATATGCGGCATGAGCGCATGTGGTCTAGTTGCACGTGTTTCGGTAGCTATAAAATCCTCTTTGCCCTATGTGACCCCTCATCCCTGCTCTCAGTAGGGACACAACAGGATGAACTGGGTAAGTGTGGTCCAGGGCTGGGAAAACTGGTCAGCTATGAGTATTCTCTGAATCACAAAGGAGAATGCATTTGTACACATCATGGAAATGCCATGTAGCTCATGAGATTAAAAAGACAATAATCTTTTTAATCCTAATATAGAAGACTATAATAATTATTGTTCCATGAAGCAAAAACTATAGCCCCATTATAAATTCTGAAAGAGCTGACTGGTAGTCATCAATTTTGCCACATTAGTAATAGTGTCAAGATTCAGGTAGCCAACCAATAAATAATTAATAGTGCCTACTATGTAAAAAGGCATGTAGAAGAAGCAAAGATGTGTATGATGGCCCACATCCTCACATCCATTACACATTTTTTAGGGCATTTTTAAAGGGCATTTATGACTGCAAATAACTATAATTAAAGGTATATATTTCATAAGTACTGTGATCCAACTATTAGCAAAACCCCAGGATGGGACAGATTAGTTCTGATTGGGGTGGTGGCAAATCTTGGGGGCTTCTCTAGCCTGAGGTAACATGGGCTAAGGATGCTTATGAATCAGACTGGACCACTCAGGTCTTCATTCTAAATTCCACATGGGGTCTTTCTGCCACCATGAAATAAAAAGGTCACAGTCAAGTTTTACGTGCACACATTAGGCTGCACTATATGAAACTGCCATGTTTATAGGTAAAAAACAGTTGAATATTGACAGTCTCATGTTGTTCGATATAATAATCCTATTGGATCTGAGGCTTCAGTCCAAGAATCCCTAACAAGTTCTCTAGATCCCGCAGCCGCTGAAGAAGCTTGGCTGGTGATTATTATCAGCATCTTCACGTCGGCTCCCGAAGGAGTAACATTCCAAGGAGCCCACTCTTTCCACTGGATCAAACTCACACTGTTCGAAGCTTATGGACAGTTTAGAAAATGCATTGGCGTCACCTCCCTCATTCCCCAGATTCCTGGCCTTGTGGACAGTAAAAGAAAATCAATATGATTGGGTCATATTCCTGATGGCAAATGCTCCTGACAGGTCTTGCCTCTGGAATTCTCACTAAAACTAAGGCTCTTCTTGGCAGCTTCTGAGGAATCCACGTTAACCTCCTGCTCAGTCTTTTGTGGAAGAGATTAACCACAAGAGCAGCACCATCGGCCCAGCCCCACTTTGCAGACAGCTGCCTGTGTGGACAGATTCAGTTTGAACCCAGACTTGTGTCCCGCTGGAGACTCCTCTGAAGGCCGCGGCTGAGTCAGGCTTTTTGAAGCGACCATGCTTTCCGGAGCTCACCGATTACTGAAGCTGTCTACTGATGAGGACGTCCTGATTCCCCGAAGCTGAGGTCGTGAACTTAGAGCATATTTTTAAAACTGTGTTAGAGATCATTTCAACATTCATGTGGGGATGAGAAAAAAAAATTTGACGAATAATTTAAATGGTTACATCTTGGCCCTGCCTAGGATTGTGGATTCAACCACAGTGTGACAATGGGATTACTGTGCATGGTATATTTAAATTCACCCCACAAATGGCCTTGTTTTTTTAAAGGGACAGTCTCATTCTAGAATTAGAAAGAAAAATGCTTTGGAAACCCAAAGATCTCGCAAGCATGTTCAGACATTACTTCATTGGCCCCTGTAGCCCCTTTCTATCTCCCTTTTGATTCGGTTCAGATGCTGTGGCAAAGGAGGGTGCTGGGCCAAGGCCAGCCCCCTGCCAATGCAGAGGTGTGCCTCAAAGAGGATGGCACACACCCTGTGACAGCCGAGAGAAAACAGTGGTTGGCAGTTTGGTGTGGGATTGGCAGCTGCCTTCCTTCTGTCCCTGGGGGTGCCAAATGGGGGCAGGAGAGAAGAAGACTTTCAGAGCCGACTCAGTGATCTGATGGCTTGGTGACTCGGAGCCCAGAAGGCCCTGGGAGCCCCTGCCCACCCCCTCCTTGGGGGGCCAGTAAGGGCATTTGGGAAAGGGCTCCAGGCCCTCAGTCATCATTTCAAAGCAATCAGCCCCGATTTTATCTCCCTAAACTGTAACCCAACCTCCTGCTTCTACACACGAGGAAAATGAGTCCCAAGGGAGTAAAAGGCCCCACCTAAGGTCACGAGGGGAGTAGTAGCAAGCCAAACCTCTTGGTCCCAAAAAACTGGGCAGGGAGGAAAAATTGAGCAAGCAGGAGAAGGGAGAGAAAGAGAAGAAAAGGACAGAAGGAGAAAATAAAGTGTTGGATGTGTAGGACGTTTTTGCGTTCCTGACCATGATCTGCAGCCTGCTCACCACCCTGCATGTGGCCTGCATGTGACCTCACTGACCATCCTGTGGGACACGCACCGTGGGAAGCGGCTGGAGACATTCAAGGGAAGCATACACCTTGGCCACTGCTCCTATAGGAATGGAAACTCCAGAAACGGAGCATCACACCTGTCCCAGGCACTGTACACACATGACCTCATTCAAGAAAACTTGTTGCCCATTTAGGAGTAACCTGCTCCTGCCGCTCGTGGGTTTGCTGAGGCAGGGCCCTGCTCCATGGGCCCACCCTTCTCTGCATCTGTGCACACCCACCTATCCCCACATTATGAATACCCACTGGGTTCCTGGCACAGGAGAGCTGGGAAGGCCTGTGAAGGCACTGGGGGAAAAATAAAAGAAAGGGTAATCCTAGTCAACATGGTAATATTCTTCCTCTCTCTTTGCGACCTAAACAAGAATCTTCCATATAGTTTAAAAAACAAAACGAAACAAAAGGCAGCTGGGAGGAAGGAAACATGATCTTCTCCAACACCCTAGCTCTCAATGTCCATTATTTCCTGGGATTGAGTGACGTTTTTGGCAGGAAAGGACATTGTTCTGTTTCTCAATTGAGTGGTGGATGGTAAAGGTTTTCTGGACTTGTTAAACTTAAAGGAAAGAGTGACACTGTCCTAAGCCTTGTGCCACACGCGGCCAGCCTCACTTTTTAAGGAGCTGAGGTGATGGAGTGACACCCAGGACCTGCAGGTGAGATGGGGGACAGAAGCAGCAGAGCCTTTGGCATCACGCAGCTGCCCCTGTGGCAGCCCCCCCACCCCTCGGGGTCGCAATGGCATTTCTCCCGCTGGTGAGCAGGAATGTGGTTAGAAAAGGGGACAAATGAAAAAGGGAGAGTCCTCGTGCCCCTGGCTGAAGGTGTCTGCCAAGGGGCGAGAGGGTCAGCGGACGCCTGCCACGGCGGGCATGGTGCCTGGAGGGACCCAGAAAGGAAATGTTCTGTCTTGCTTTGCTGGCTAATTGTTCTTCCTCTGTGGCTCCCGAAGTCGGTTATGCTCTCCCTAAGACCAAGAGTCATCTGCCTGATGCTCCTCCTTTCCAGAGCTGCGAAAGGCAGTCCCGGAGAGCCCAGCTCCTCCAGGAGGAATGAGAGCGGAGCAGCGATCTGGGCATCGGTGAGAACTCTGCGGGCAAGCGATGAAGTGGAAAGTCTGCACACCCCTGGCGGGCCGGAAATGTGAGCTTACCTTCAGTTCCTCATGAGGCCTGGGGCAGGACAGACACACAGGATGTGACCAACACAGATTTGTGGAGATTTTGCACGAAGAAAAGGAGAGCAGGATGGCAATGTTTCCTGGAAGCCTGTCTCTTGCCCAGGGAAAACCCCAGAATGGTCAGTGCCACCTACTCTCCTCCCTTTCAGAAAGGACTAACTGATCCTCCTCTTGCCCTGACTGTAAATTCTGAACTGACTTCCTAAGAATACGTCAGACCTCGGAAGGAGAAAGAGCATATTGGCTAAAGGAAGCCCCACCACATTCTCACATTCACAGAAACGAGCAGGAAGCGGATGCAGGGACACGGTCTTTGGAAATAGGTCAAGTAAAGGGAATGGCTTGGAAAATCACCTTCCATTTGCCTTCAGAGGCTATTAAACAGGAAAGGAGATTCCCAAAGGAAGAGGTGAGATGTCTGCCCCCATCGATCTCTATAAATAGTCTAAATACTCAGCATTCTGGAATGATTCAAGGTGTGATGGCCCTGGCTGAGGGCAGGAGAAGAATGAGGGCACCCCTCGTGGTTCCCCCACCTGTAGGATTGTTCATGGAAGCTGTGGTTTTGTTGTTCCAGCCAAACTCACCAGAACATATACTCTCTCTGAGCATTCTTATTCATATCGTGTAAGTAACTTGATAAGCATTTCCTGAATCTTCCTGGTGCTGTGAAAATAATGACCCAGCTTATACACACTTTCCAGGAATGGATGAAGTGAGACGCATCTGCAGATCAGCCTTCCTCACAGCCTACGGTGTCCATGCCCAAACACCCCTCTCCAGCCACGAATGTCCTAACTCCACTTTTGAGCTTCACAGTCTTGGCTGTTCTTTTTTGCTTTGTCTCCAAGCTCTGATGACTGGGCAGTGCACCTATTAATCTTGAATGCAATGAAGTCTCTGCCACTTCCATTTGAAAAAGAAATAGCTTTGCCTTTTCCATTTGATTCGACAGCATGAAATATTTATGATTCCTCTGGCACCTCCAAGCCCCTTCTCTCCCATCGATTCTCTCAGTCAGCACTAAGTGCTCACTTTAAGGAGAGTACTTCCCGTCCATCAGGGAAAGCCCAGGATGACAACATTCAGTGAGCCCAGCTGCTCCGCATCCACTGGGTCACTAGCAAACCTCCTGGTGCTCACATTGGGGGCTCTTGTGGGTTTCCAATCCACTCTGCCAAAGATTACTGGCCCCCGGGCCTCTGGGGTCCTGCTTTTCCTTCTTGTCTTCTTCCACCTAGGGGTTCCTGCTACACACAAACAGGACTGGCCTCTTTGGGTCTCCTGTGACTCAGAGGCTAAGTCGGGGCAATTGGGGGCGCAGCTGCTCTGGGAGGCCCACTGCAGATCCCCAGAGGACTGGGACTCTGAGCAGTTTGAGTGACGTGGGAGGTGGGTAGGTCTTCCAGAGGAGAAAGTACCCATGTTGCTATTCTTGAGGCTGACCAGAGGTTTTCCTGTTGCCTCTCAAAAGTGACTCCTGCTCTCTCCTTGCCGGTCCCTAAACAATACTCCTGACTTCACTGTGCCAGTAATTCCTCCAAGCTCACTCACTGTCATAGGGGCAGAAAATAGTGCTGGAAATGGTGGGAACACTGATCCCAACTGACCAAGGAAAAGATATAGAGTTCTATAATCACCAACCCTTTCTGTGCCTCAACTCCTGGGGATAATAGTGGTCATCTCCGTCCTGAGTGATTAAAGAGGGTTATATATAATAGATGTCAAGAGCTTAAAACAATGCCTGGTATTTAGTAAGTGCTCAGTAAACAGGAGCTGTTATTCTTGTAACATTGTCAGAGTTATTTGACAAGGCCATGGCAGGCCCAGCCATCGACGACAGGGAGATGTCTCTGGCAGATGGCAGGGAGACACAGTGGTGGGCTGAAAGCCAGGGAGCAAAGAGAACTAAAATGGGGCAACTGCTGCCTCAAGCTGGAAGCCCCTGTGTACTTCCTGCTTTCAGCCCAGAGCCAGCAAGTGGGAGGAGCGTGCAAAGTATGTTGAGCAGTAGGTTAACTAGGCTGACCCCATGCCCCCAGGCTCTAGTAGCATCGTCTATACATGGGAGTTCAATGGATCCTGAATGTCTAGATTTATGGTCAGCATCCTCTCCATCCTATTTTTGCATCTTCTTAGTGTCCCAAGTGTTTTGCATAAGGAAGAACACCATCCTCTCTCTCCCCTCAGTGCCTACCATCAGAACATAACTGTCAGGGAGCCCAAACTCCCAGAGTCCAGCACTTTGCCAACTGTGTAACTATGTCACTGCACAGTGGTTAAAAACAAGAGTTTGGGAGTAAGACAGACTGGGTTCAAATGCTAGCTCTGATACTTGGTACCTGGGACAAGCTATTTAACCTCCAGAAGCCTCAGTTTTCTTATTTATGAAATGAGGATCATAAAGTTGTCACTCATAAACTAGGGGTTTTATTAGATATTGCAAGCAAAGAGATCAGCAAAGTGCCTGGCTCATACTAAGCACTAAAATAAATGTGGGTTAATATGGCCACTATCGTCACGAGTTAATACACTTAACCAGAGGACAGTTGACTTTCACTGAACCTTCCAGAGTCCACACCACAAGGCTATCAGAATGGAAATTAATGGTGGATACATTGTGCAGGCCAAAGGGAGAGAGAGTTATGAACAATTCATTCTCTGGACAGATACTCCTTCAGTGCCAGCAATGGAATGCTACCTCCTTGACCAAGGAAAGCCTGCTACTGGGCTGGAAGGTGAACTGAACTCATTCAGCCCTTCTCTATGTCAAGGAGGCAGGGTGGGGAGAGACAGAACAAATAGAAAACTGATTCAGAGTCAAATGCACTCAACCTGGCAACTGGGCCAATTTCAGTCACAAAGTTATTTTAAGTGGTGGCAACAGGAGGTTAGTTTGAGGTGGCTTAATTATACTGTCTGCCCTGCAAAACATGCAAAAACTGGAGAACATAACAGAAATGATTAACAGTCACTATGGCTAACCTGGTACATTCTCCTGAAATCTCATACACGGGCTGGTGCTTAAACGGTGCTGCCCAGCCCCTCCCGGGCGGACCCTGCAGGAGGCATTAGCTGTGATGTCCCTGATGTGAAACTCCTGGGCCCTCCTGGAAAGGGTTGAGCAAACACAGTTGCTTGATGCAGCTCCATTTGCCCAACGGGTGTCAGCATGTTGTTGCAGTAGAAGATGTTACACTCGGCCACGCTGGCACTTTCTCCATCTGTTTACATTTAGAATGGGACTCGTTGCCAAAGTTGAGGAATCCCAGTGCCCACAATCCAGAAAGCACAGGCCAAAGGGTGGAAATAAAAACAAATTGAGAAATGACTTGTTGCTAACTTAGTTGGATTCAGAAGGACTAGGAATTTTCCCCTAGAGTGTTCAGTCCCAGAGAGGAGGGTCTTAGTGATAGAAAACGAGTTTATCACCTTAACAATGGGCTACCTTCTCCACCACCAGCAGATCATGAACTCCTCAAGGCAGGCAGGGACATGCTGAATTATTCTTAGTTTTCCCAGCTGAGAGCCTAGTATCTGTGCTTCATAAATGCTGGTTGGTTGAATGAATAAATGAATTGTTCTCAGTTCTTTTTGGTGGTTTTCAAACGTGACTGCAAATTCTTTGATGCTCTTCCGTTGAAAGGTAACATCTGCATCCCCCTCCCTTAAATCTGGATGGGATTCTGACTACTCCCACCACCCTAGTTGAGCAGAAATGACACCTATATGATTCCAAAGCTAAGCAATAAAAGGCCATGCAGCTTTTGCATTTGCTTCTGGAGCCCTGAGCCACATGCAACATGTCCTGAGGCTGCCATGGTGGAGAAGCCACGTGCAATGATGGCATGGAGAGGCCTTGATGTTACCCAGAGGGAGATGCCCAACATGACCCCAGGCATTTGACATGTGAGTGAAGAAACCTATGGATGATTTTGGCCCCACCGTGTAAGTTACTCCCGGCCTTTTGCATCTTCCCAACTGAAGCCCCAGTCATTGTGGAGCAGAGATAAGCCATTCTTGCTGTGCCCTATCTGAATTCCTGACCCACGGTATCCATGAGCATTATAAAATAGTGCTTGCTTCTTTTACACAATGAAGTTTGGGGGTGGTTTGCACGTGACAATAGACAAACATAACAGTCTTCAGATTCAAGAGAGGAGAGCCTGTGCTATGCCAGCCCCTTCTAGTTGGTAAAAATTCCCACAGTCAGCAAGCTGATCTTAAAAAAACTTAAATTCTCTCTTCAATTGAAGCCCATAACTTCTTTATGCGACCTCTGAAGAGATGGGCAACAGCTGGTTCCCGCTCTCACTTTATCACAGGCCTTCACAACTTAAAGATATTAAGTCGTTTTCAGCTTTTTCAACTTGGGTCAAATACTCTAAAATCTTTGCAGGTCCTTTTATCTGTCTTCATTTTACTTTGTATTTGTCACCCTCTAAAAACAGATGCCAACAGCTTTTGGAGAGATGGAGAGCATCAGCATGAAACAAGAGCCTTAGATCAAAATAGCAACGTTCTGGCATTTAAGGTATTTTACGTTATGCAGACCATTTTCACCTGTATTACCTCCCTACTCCCCGCCTCCATAACGACCCAGTGGCATAAATGAGATGGACATTTATTCCTACTCATTAAAGTTAAGTTCCTTTCTCAAGATCATACTTATTAATGGCCGAGTTGAAACTAGAAAACAAACCTCCTTGAATTACAAGTATATAGACAAGGATAGAAAGAAAACTGCAAAGACTAAAACCAGCTGATGTGTTTGAATAGCGAATTATTTTCTCTTCAATTTTCCTTGATTATAATCTTGTCTTTTCAATAAACAAAATCAGAACATTTTTTAAAAAGAAATACCAGGTCTTTAATAAAGTGTTTGGACATGGTTGAAATATTTTGAAGTATGTAATTTTAAACAGAACTCCAATTTTAGGTACAGCAGAAACTAAATAGTGAATTATCTTCTTGTTGCTGTCACTGACTTTAATTTTTCTACTTCTAGAAAAATAGTAGAAAATTTGTGGTGATCAGAAACAAAAATATATTGAGTACCACTGGGTTGGCCTAAAAAATGTATATATATTTGTACTTAAACTACAAATGTGTTCTATTACATGAACAATGTAAGTATTAGACCATGAAGAAGTGAGCAGGATTTTATGGATACCGTGTAACATCATCAACAAGCCACTTGAATGAAAGTCCCAGCTTTGCCTAGTGCTACGATGGTGATAGAACACAGGAGGTTGAGACATGATGGCCTGTGCTCTATAAAATAGGCATGTGTTCACATTTATTCTCAATGTCAGGCCTTCTGGTGGGCATAATAAGACACACAGGCAGGAAGAGTATGCTCTGAACAAAGCCAAGGGAGGAGAGAAGTGTTGGTGATCCAGAAGAGAGGCATGCTCAGGGTAGACTGTAATGTGAATAAGGTTGACAGTTATTCCTACTTAGCAAAGTGAAGCTACATTTTCAGGATATACTTGTCAATGGCTGAGCTGAGACTAGAAAGCAGAGTGAAGAGACATCGACCCGAGGCTGTGTCACTATGAGACAGCAAAGACTCACACTTTTCTCTACAGCATTCCACAAAGAATGCCCCACGCAAACCTGAATCTGAATCTCTGCTGGAGGGTGGGAGGGAGTCTGGAATCTGCATTTTTAACAAGTATTCCAGGAAATTCTGAGGCACACTAGCATATGTGCGTTTATTCATGTCATCTCAACAATTCAAAAGGTTACAGAGTCATGCAAGACTGTTGAACAGTGACTGGAGGAGTGAAACTTGAGCCCTTCTGACTTTAGAAGCAGACTCTGTTCTCCACCTTGCCACAACCTAGTGGCAAGTCTTTACACTTCTCTGAGCCTCAGTGTCCTTGTGCACAAGGTGAGAGGTTGCACCGCATTAGCCTTAAGAGTTCTTTTATGCCTGACATTTGACAATGACTTGAGATGAAACAGTTGGCTGCACCCAAAGCGCCTGGATACAAGGTGCCATTTTGGATCAGAGAAACTTACACAAACTTTAGGCCAAATGGTTTTATAGTGGTCTCTGAATCCCCCAGACTGATTTAAGATGTATTTGAGAAGAATAAGCATACGGCCCATTTATATCAAGATCCAACCGAGTTCTAATTGGCGCTGCATATGCCAGATCTTGCAAGGTGATTGCCACCAGCGACCCAGCTGCAGCGGAGAGGATGTGGGCACAAACCTTTTAGACTTGGGTGTGTCACTTTAGGCCAGGCCAGAGCCATCAAAGCACCATGCTTTCCTCCACCCTTTCCGACTGCCCCAAGATTGGCACAGCGCTTACTAAGACCGAAAGTCACAGTTGCCTATCTGGGGGCCAACAGTCTTTTCTAGGTGCCAGACAGAGAGCTGCCACCAAAGAGATGAATTTTTCATAGCCCCAAACCAGTTGCTTCTGCTGCCTGATGTGCCACCCAACCAGGCCTGACCTTTATGCTCCGCCAGACTGCACTGCAACAAGTGACAAGTGCACATTTACTGTCAAGGTCTGACTGCAAATCTTTGTCATCTTAATCCGTCATTCCGAAATATACAATGTCACGTACTTAGGCCGTAAATCCTTCTTTTGCCTAACAGTGTTTTAGAGATAAATTGGCAATGAAAGGATACTGCATTGTTATCAGGCTGTTTGTCAGTTGATTCCATTTATCAATTTATCAACACCATTTTGCAAGAAATAGTCTCCACTTTAGAGTTGACATTTCATACATAACAGGGAGGGTTGGAATCTTACTCAACTGCCAGCACATTACATAATAGAATGTGTCACCAGGCCTCAAATGAAGCAGCAAGGCTATGCATGTAGGTGACACCAAAGCCAATATGTGCTTAGCCAAAAATGATTCAATGCCTTCAGAATGTGGGATGCAAAATGAGATCGTGTAGGAGTCAGGGGTCAACGGCGGTAGAGTGCAAGAGAGGGATCTGACAACTCCCAGGCTCTGGACAGTCTGTTCTCGGTTATCTAAGAGGAGGGAGGAATACTGAAGGATACCCCTAAATGCGTGGATCAGTTTCACTATTTGGCCTGATTTCATGTGTCGGTTTCCCATCCCTCCCTAATGCCTTTCTTGGGCTGCAGATGGGCCTAATTAGCTGGTTTGGTCATTAGTTATCAACTTCAACTGAGATAAAGGGCAATTAGGGGACGGTGGGGACAGGGGTCCTGTCTATTAACTGCCAAACCAGACAACCATCCCTAATTAATCAGGAGCAAATGAAGGCTGTTAATGGTTTTCACTCAAAGATAGCAAAGTATGCATATTTTGAGAACTCCCCAGCATATAGTGCAGAAACCCTGAGTGTTCTTTCTAGCCCTTTCTGGTTCTGGACTGCGTAACTCAAGCCATCCAGGTCACCTTTCTGGATCTCAGTCTTCTGAAAAGTGAGGCTAATTGATGTGGCCTTCTGCAGAAAAGCACTGGTGAAGAATAATGATTAAAAATTATTATGAGGCCATTTGTAATATCAAAGAGGTGATGAAGCAATAACAAGCTTTGACCAGAAGCCGTATGTTTTGTGGAATAGCCGCTTTAATTGCTCCTGTTCATCATTAAACTGGTACAGGAGTGTGGAAGAAGGCCGGAGGTAAGCGCTGTGGTGGTCCTGGTAGGCTGTGGAGTGTGGCCTTTTGCAGGCTTTTGCAACACTGCCCTCTATCGGCTTCCAGCATAGAATAAGCCGCCGAAGCTGAAGAGTCCATTTCCCTCAGCCATGTGTCTTCCGACCTCACAGTGGAGGCCCCGAGAGCTGGTGTGCAAGAGCCTGTGACTAGACTGCAGCTGAGGGCTTCTGCTTCACCGAGTGTGTGTGTCCATTAGGAAGCTGCTGAGTGGAAATCTTCTTCCCTGGGATTTTAAACAGCCACATTTCCTGGTATTTGACATCAATGGGACATTTAGCAAACAGAATGCCAGATGGAGCTCCTGGCTCTATTTTCTGTAAGACACTTGAGAGTCAGAAACCGGCAATGTCTGTATTTGATAGGCCTGCTCACCGCAGGGCTGGCAGGGCTCAGTGGACATGGGGCACCCTGTGGGCTGCCGAGTCAGGGGAGTTCTGGGACTCACAGGACAGCAAGTGGCAGCTCTGCCTACAGTGCTGCACATAAAAGCATCCTCGGAATTCACAGTAACACTCAGACACTCACAGGAAAACAATGAAATCTTGGGTCTTCCCTAGTGGCTCAGCTGTGCTCCCACCACTTTCTATGTGACCACATGACAGATAGAAATCATTTTGGTTATTTGGTGTTAATAATTCACATTCGTGTGATCACAGCCCATGATCGTGGGGCCTTGAAATTTCTTTATTAATCACTATATTTCTTTATTAATCACTATATTTACTAAGACTTAGAAGAAAATCTCAGCGGTAACCTGAGAGTCTTTGATATGTTCAAAATTCTCTTGTAATCACGCTGAAGATGTCTGTCAGTGATCAAGTCAATGAAACGATGATTCTCTGAAAATGAACATTTGGATTTCTTTCTTTCCATCCAGTTGCTAATGTCTTTGGTGTCCAGGCAGGCAGATGTCCCTTGGCTTTATTCAGCTGGTGTCGTTCTTTGCCATATGCAGAGATTATCCAGAATTCTAGAACGGTGATTCATCCCTGCGGATTTTTTAAGCATGTAGGACTCAAACTGCTGTTAAGCGGGCATGGTCCCGTCCTTCTGAAGTTTGCATGCTGTTATTTTTACAGATGTTCTCCTCCTTTCCCACCTTAATTCAGGTCGGGGGAGTTACTGGGAAACGAAACTGCATTTCCTCTAGTTCCCTCCTCCCTGCATGGTTGACTTGAACTGTGAGCCCACAGATATGCTCTGCCGGTCGGAGCGTGAGTTGTTTACCACCTCACCCAGGAGATGTAATGATTACCTACTTTCGCTGGCTTTAGAAAAAGGTTGCCTCATAAATATGCGGGGAGATGATCTGTATATCTAGCACATCTTCCCTCTGCCTTAGATTGTACAGTGGTACCTCCTTCCTTAAGGAGAGGCGAAACCAGTCTCTGGCTGCTCCTGCAAAAGAATCTACAACGTGCGTCACAGTTTAGGATAATTTCCCACACTCCAAACACACTCAACTGCTCTTCTCTTGTTGCGAAACAAAACCCTCATCCCCCACGACTCTTTCAACAACAAAGAAACAATAAAGAACGTTTTTCCTTTTTCGAGTAAAACTAATAAGAATAATAAAACAAAAACCTTCCATTTATATTTATTCAGCTTCCCTTGGCTCCCCTACATTGAGCTGTTTGAGGACCATGTCAACAAATCTCAACTCCAGAAGGAGTGTTAGAAAATATCCATCCCAAGCTTCCAGTTCACATAGGATTCCATTCTCTGTATAAATACTTCCCCTGACAAAGAGCCTTCTCCTTAAAAGCTTGTCCATTCCATTCTGAAGAGCTCTACCAGAGGATAATCAAAAGGAAGGGCCTCTCTTTCACGGGACCTAATATCTTATCAGTGTTCCTTTCAGATATGTTCACAAGTAAGAGGAGAGGGAATTACGAGACTCAAGAATAGGCCATTTCTGTGAAATAACAGCACAATGGACAAAATTTGATAGACTTCATCAATTTTATCAATGGTGAAAAGAGAAGTCTTATAGAGGGAAGCTTGGCAAACCCCAAAGCAACCCTTTTATCTGCACAGTGATCATCTGGATACAGTTGTGCCATGTGGCATTTTGGTCTAACATAAGCACAGAATAACATGTAGCATATACCCAAATTAAGTGAACCACTAGTGAATAGGTTCTTAAAGTGTACAAAAGCCAACCACAGGACTGTAATGAAAGAAAGTGATGACAGACAAGTTAGAATGTACAGCCAGCCAATTTCTGAGTACTTTGGCTGACTAGTCTTGGACACGGGAAGAATTATGTTGCTCAATTTACAACTTATTAAAAAGGGAAAGAAGCTGTCAATATGGATGGCTGGTTCTATACCAAAGAAGACTAGGAGAGGTGATATTACAGAGCTTCTATTGAGCAAACTGTCAAGCAGTACTTAACTTACTTTTTTCCGTCACTAATCATTAGCAAAGAATGAATTTTCAAAACGTAAAAAACTGCAGTAGTCTTAGTAATCCATGGCTTCACTCTCTTCTTATCTGCAAAAGCCTAGACATGCTGATAGAATCAGCTTCATTCCTTAGGCAAGGCAGTAATTGCTTTTTCACATGGCGCGTGTTCCTTGCGAGCGGTTGCCTATAACATGCAGAATGGAATGCCTTTGCAGGGGGAAGGGTGCACTGGAAGTTTATTATAATGTTTTATGCTAGTAGATGAAACCTTCCTCCCAATATAACATAAAAACTACTTTTGATTTACCAGAAGAAACACATGGTACCTTATGTATAGTCTGTGAGCACATAACGCTAAGCCCCAGAATAGGTACTGAAGTGTCAAATATGCGAAGAAAAGAACCATTCTGGCCTAAATGGACTTTGAATTTGTTTTATTGCTCCATAAACAAAATCGAGTTCCCTGTGGCTTTCAGTTGGTTCTGGCTCTTCCATGAGCCAAAAGACTTGTGCTGTGGTCTCGAGTCAAGCACGCATGCTTGATTTTGGATAAACTTGCAGAGGCCTGGTTTGCCTCATCTGTAGAAAGAGGAAAGCTGGATTAAACTATCTCCAAGATTCACTGAATTCTTATATTCCGTGATTTTGTCTTGGATGAATAACTTCACCACCTCACAGTAGGGACCAAAAGACATCAAAAATCCCTCATGAGACTTTGATCCCGTTGGAGGGCTCCTGGACGGCATGTTTCAGAAGAGGAATAGGATGTTAGTCTCCTTACTCCCATGTGGGTGTGAATTAAGCATCCCACCCCGAGCCACTTGTGACCTGAGAGAGACTCAAATTCCTTTCACTTTCATCCCTTTGTAAGTGGTGATAACCTGTCTGACCAACCCCCCCGACCCAACTAGGTCTCATTTATAAAAGTTAGTTAGATGATATCTTACATTTTTTATTCCATGGAAGTAAATCTTCTAAAAACGTAACTAATATTTATTTTTTAAAACAACATGTAAACAATCTATTTTGCTGTCATATATACGTAAAACCCCCCAAAAGAATATTTTGAGTGCACTATGACTCGTGAGTCAATTACCACTTTTCTTTACAATCATGATCCTTCTGATTTTTTTCTGAATTTACAAGTATTTATCAGAATAAGTCAGCAGCTTGGGCCATATTTCCTTCTCTCTGCCAAAGGATTTCATGTGGTGAGCTGGAATTTCCTTTATTTAAGATGCTTAAAAAATCTGGAATGGTCTTGCTGGTTCACTTCTGGAGTAGGAGTATCCAGCCAAGAGCCCAAACTGACCTGATGCCTGAAGGGTCTCTTTGCATGGCAGTAATTTATATTTCAAGTATGAAAAGTTAATGCCACGCAGTTGTTCAACACATGCAAGACCAAATTTCATAGAATATAATCTCCTGAGTCAGGAACACCCCAATGTATTTCAGGGCTGGGTGAAGGACTGGCGCATCTCCACCGTAGCTTGTTGGTGGCTGACCTCTGGTCCTTAACTGGTGATTAATGAAAAGCACGAACGGTTCCGTGGAACTTCACAAGACTCTTCAGCAACTGTTTGGTTGCTTTCCTTCTGTTTGACTTGACTCATCAATCTTTGTGGGGACCCATTTATGTCAAATTATTTCAGGATAATAAATTATGTCTCTCATATTAATGTCACCAGAACAAGATATGAAGCTACTGATGATTTTTTTCATTTGATGTTAATTCTACCATAACTGTTTTTCACCTTTGAAAACCCAGCCATAATTTAGATCAGAATATAGATGCTTCAGGCCTTCTGTTTGTTTTTAGCACATCCTATGGGGGATTTTTTTAGTTAATTTCCCATAGGTACACAAAATTGAGAAACATTTTTTCCCAGTACTATTTTTAGGAACAAGTCAAAAAATTTCACTGTGACCCTAAGTTCACTGAACTATTTCTGGACCCAAAATATAAATCTGAACATTGCAGCCTGGGGGACCTTGGGATGATCTTCCCACTATAGCAAACTCTCTTCGGGATAGGGACGCTTCAGAGGCAAGCCAAAGACACGGGTTCGAAAGTAGGACCCCAAAGGAAAAGGTAAAGAAAGAAATTTTGTGGGTTTGGCCTGGAAAAGGGAAGAGTGAGGTGTGATTGACTCTGAGTCTTCAAGTTTGTGAAGGACATTGACACGCAGGGGATAGTGGGAGGATATGTGAGGAGAAAGCAGATGCAAACTGCACCACCTGCACGTGTTGGGCACCAGGAAGCATTTCCTGACAGTGAGCACTGTTACACACTGGAACAAAGTGCCGAGGGAGGGTGGGCAATCTCCATTCTTGGCAGGTTTAGAGATTAGAGAGACTCTTAGCTGCTGGAATTGAAGCTACAGGGACAGAACTGAACCACCTCAAGGGACCTTTTTCAAGCATAAGAATCTCCCCACTGCTATGGTTGGAGGAAAGCAGATAATGTGAAAACGAAGAGGGCTCTCAATTGACTCTGTTTATACATTTCCTTTTTCCGTCAAAACAAGATTTTTTTTTCTTTTCTGAGAGGATGTATATCCTGAGGAAATTATTATTTGCTATTTGCTTTTGATAAAAGTACTGCTAACCACTTCTGGTTTTATAGCAGAACCCACTGGCAGGGATGGTGGAAGGCTTTGGCAGGGCCTGCAACAGCTCGATGGTGAGTCCTCTGAAAATGTTTTCATTAGAGGAGACCTGAGAGCTCAGGGCCACTCTGCACCATTGGCAGACACCCTTAGGACGCTGGTGTGTGCAGTTCTTGAAAAGGAAACCTGAGTTTTCACATGGCAGCACCTTGAGCGTTTTGGTAACTGCTGATCCACAGCATTCTGAGTGAGGAGCCTCCCCAGGCCACACTTGCTTTCAATCGGGTGCTTCTAAAAAAGTTGCACATGCTTCTTACAAGCTTCCGGATAAGGTCTGTGTAGAGCTGTATTGCATCAAACATGTGGTTTTCACACATATTGCTGTGACATCACAGGATTTTTGCGCTTACAAGAAGATCTCGGGAGGAGGACCAAGAAAGAAATTTGAACCCCTCTGCAGACTTTTTTCCCCATTAAAATTAATCTTAGCCCAGATGTGCTCTGCCCACTCTTGCTGTTCCCATGCCTTAGACCAGTTGTGCTATAGCTTGCTAAATAAAAATGGAGACCTGCCTGCCAAAAGCAGTACAGCCATTCCAATAAAAGAATCCATTTTGTCTCTTTTAAAATACAGTTAATAGTAACTTCCAGATCATTTCTACAGCCCTTTCTAAGGGAAGCTGAAGCAAGCGTCCTTAGGGAAGGATTATTATCTATCCTCTCTTGGTTGTTGTTTGGGGCACAATATGTAGTTTTCCCCTGGCAGCTGGAAAATTATGTTGTGGCAGGAAGGACATCATTCTGCCTGTCTTGAAAGGCTTCTCCCAAGGGATCTCAAGCTGAGGCTGTGTTGATAAAATGCACACAGAGAAGACAAAATTTCTCTCTGCTGTTTCTCTTTCTTCCTTTCTTTCTTCCTTTCTTTCTTCCTATCTGTCTTTCTTTCCTTTTGGTTATGCATCTTTGGAAGGGAATAAACTAAATATAGAACTAAAAATAGAGAAGAAAATTGAACACCAAATTTGACATAGACAGGCTCTGGCTACGTAGCAAATGGAGTAAATGAAGGCAATTTCTATATAACTGTTTCAGCCCCAAATGGAAATTGGCACATTTGTAGATTGGGAGACCTTTCCGCAAATAAACCAATTGAGCTTTTTCAAAAGTGTGCATGCATACACATCTGAACCATCAATACAACTGACTACATTGTGGCTGAGAATGGACTGATGAAATCTCTAAGGAACTAGTTACACTGCCTTTCTAGGCCTTTCTCACTCTCACAAGTTGTGTTTTAGAAGCTCTCTCATTTCTCTCTACTAATGAGCTTCACTGTTTTATTTATTATGCTTACTGGTAACCACAAACCATTTCAAGGTTCCATCTCTACAAGTCCCTTACATTTCAGGTGGTTTTGAAGAGTTACTCTAATTATCTGTCAGGCAGGAAGATAGCACCCAGCTATCTGAGAACGGCCCAGGCTTTAGGAATGAAAGCACTGAAACAAATTCTTAGACACTTTTGGGACAAATGAGTTCCTCTGACATAAATTGCTCCCCTTTTCTCCTCTGAGACCCTGGAATAAGTAGAGAAAAGTGTCTAGCCATTATACTCTGTGTTTGAATTTCAACCTCCCGTGTCTGAGCTGTCTGACTTTAAACAAATTGTCACCATCTCTGAGCCTCAGATTCCTCATCTGTAAAAATGAGTGTTCTAGTCTATTCCTTACAAGGTTGCTGTGAAGATCAATTGAGATGATATATACGAGGCACGTGGTGCAGAGCGGCACCTGGTACTATTGTTGGTTTTTTGGTTCATTGGTAAGGACATGCCCTAGCCTCTGTAGAGGAGGAAAAACTATTATTCTACCCTCTAGGTCCTTCTGGCTGGTCCAGGAATTAAATTGTCATGAGACAGAATAACAGGAGAAAATCAAACAAAGTTTAATAATATTTATACATGGGAGAAACCCAGGAAAACTGAGTAACACACCAAAATGGCAGAAGCCACCACCTTAAATACCATTTTAAGCCAAGCACAAAGGAGGATGTCGGGGGTAGAGGTTTGAGACTTCAGAGAGGAAGAAGACAATTCACATGGAGATGGCAAAGCAGATGCTTGGTAAACAAATGCTTGCTGGGCCATCTATAGGCAATGCAACGCGAGAGAATTTTGATAAAAATAGGCTTAGGAAGGATCCTCCCAGTCTATCAAACCCAGAGTTATCTATGGTGATGGTCTGTCTGGGGACTGGCCTTCTATCTTAAATTCTTTTAGGCAGTTGAGGGGAAGGTCAAAGTTTCTTCCAGAGTCTTTTGTCTTTAAAAATAATGAAGCCAAAGAGACACATTTTGGGCTGGCCAATTCTGATCCCCCACATCTCAAACTTATATGAAGACTCCTAGAAGAAAATTGGAAAGAAGGCTCACAAGCATACAAAGGGAAGGCTAGACCCTAACATTAACATAACAGACCACGTGAATACCCCAACAGTGAGTCTATTTCCCCATCTACCTTCCTGACCTCTTTCCTTACCTCCTGGGTCCTCTGCATGCGTTCCCAGATGCAGAAACTGGTTTAACTTCTGAAACTTGCAACCCTGATTAAAGTGATTCAATTGTTCAGCTCGCTCTTTCCCAAAGAATTCAGAATGGCAATGACCACATCCTCTCCTAACCGGTTCCCACATTAGTGCCTTTTCTATTCTCCTAAAAAAACATGACCTTCTGACCTGATACAACTGGAAGACTGTTGTGAACTTCCTGGGCCAGGGTCGCCTGGGGTCAGGTACAATAATATCCATTCCTTCCTCTGAACCTTCCTGGGAATTTTAAAAACCTCCCTGATCCATGGAAATGAGCTTTAATGGCCCTACTTCCCATTTCCAAAGGACTGTGGAATTTGAGCTTTACCAAATATCCAGCAAGGCTGCATTACCCTCCCTGCACTTTGCTGTTCGGCTCCGTCAATTTATCATACACTTTTTGATAATCTGAGAATCTGTTAAATCCTCTATTTCTACAAAATATTTCCCATTGATTAAATTGCTCATTAAAACCAAGTCCTTTTTCAGGAAGGGCTCTCCTAAGAGTTTATTGATAGGTCTCCAAAGTAATTAGTATTTTTATTGAAAACATACTTTATATCAGACGTGGTTCTAAGAGTGTCATCTCAATTAGTCCTCCTAGCATTCATATAAAATAAGTACTTTTGATGCAGATAAGGGAAACTGAGGACTGGAAGATCATAGAGGCACCTAATAGTAGGATGCAGAACAAACTCAGGGCATCTAATATCAAAGCCTGAACTCCCTCTGCCATCCTCCCCAGCAATTACTGCTGCTGGAGTGGGCTCTGCATTGTTGTTTCAGAGAAACTAAAACAAACCATAAAAAATACTGTTTTGGTTGCTTTTTTTCCAAAGGATGAGTATGAGATTACTTCACTTCTAAATTACACCTATATTTAATTAGAACGGATGCAAAACTGAAGAAAATTCTAGAATTCTCAGAAAGAAGGTTTTTTCTGTTTGAGCCAAATTACCATTGTGTCTGCTTCCAAAAGCTAATAGGTCTTCCCCAGAGTTGAATGGGTCCTACAGGAACTTAAAACCATTATTATGAGCAAACCACAGAAATCATCTCCCTTTGCCATGGCAGATATTTAATTGTGGTGCACAGGTTTCATCTCCATCTAGAACAGATGGGTTCCAGTGTCTTTCTTCTTTGAGAAAGCTAGCACAGGAATTGTATAGAAAATGTTAAGTTTCTATCAACTACAAGAAGCAGTCTCAAAACCAATTCCCAAACTCCTAAGCACTTAATCTTCATAGAACTCTGGTTCTAGTTCGCTGACCAGCTGTGGTCTGAGTGCCCTCCTCCTGAGCCACATAAGCTTTCTAGCAGGGTGCCAGTGTAGGTGCCTGAATCTTGGGGCAATAACTGGTGCAACCAAAGCATCAAGGACATATCTGATGTGCTGAATGTTGCCTATGGAAGAAGGCATTCCTCGATCCTAATAAATAATGAAAGTTTATTTTAAATAAACTGCTCATTTGTAATGTTGAACTTGAGCTTACAACAATGTTAGCCATCAGTTTGTTTGTTAGAAATCCACTCCCAAATGTCCCGGTGCCTTCAAGTACACTTCCACTAGGACCATGCTTCAGGTCCACCCTGTGAGTATTTTAAGTTTAAGAGTTTAAGAGTATGTTAAAGAGTACATTCTTAAAACATAGTTGGTTCTAAAAGTATGCACATTCACTGCAGGAAATTTGTAAAATAACAAATATACCTGCCATAAATTCCATAATCCATATTTTACACATATGTTGGAAAATATAATTCCATTATTTTTCACATATATCTTGGACCACATAGTACAAGTTGTTTAATAATAATCTGCTTTTGACAAATAAGAGTATACTGTGAATATTTTCCCATATTACTAAATAATCTTCATCATTTTAATGACGCAACTATATCTTATCACATAGACATACCATAACTTTATTCCACAAGTTCACAATTAATTGATATGTTAGTTATCTATTGCTGTATAATAAATTATCCAAAACTTAGTGGCTTAAAATAGCAAGCATTTATTATCTCACAGTTTCTGTGGGTCAGAAATCCAGGCACAGCTTAGCGGGGTCCTCGGGCTCAGGGTCTCTGGCAAGACTACAGTCAGAGTCTGGGCTGGGGCTGCAGTCATCTCAAGGCTCAAACGGGACAATATGCTTCCAGGTTCACTCAGGTGCCTGTTGACAGGCTTCAAGTCCTCACTAACTTTTGGCTGGAAACATCAGTTCCTTGCCATGTGGGCCTCTCCATAAGGCTGCTCACAATCTAGCAACTGGCTTCCAGAGCAAGAGTTCCAAAGAGAGAATGTGAGAGAGGGCACCCAAATGGAAGGCACAGTCTTTTTATACCCAAATCTAGCAAATGATGTACCATGATTTTTACCATATTCTATATACTAGAACTTAGGCACTATATCTAGCCCACACTCAGGTGGTATCACACAAAAATGTGAATTCACAAGACAGAGATCCTTTAGGACCATCCTAGAATGACTACCACCATGGACATTCAGGAACACACACGAGCATACATGGTTCAAATACTTATTAATTTGGGGAAATCTTTTAAAAATATCTTAGAGGGAATGAGCAATTGAAGCTTTTAAGACTCTATGTTTCAAACATTGAATAAAAACAAGCAAAGGTTGTCATGGCAAATTTTTCAAGTCAGCTCAGAATTTGAGGCAGAAAAGTCACCTGAAAAAGTGGCTAATTTGTGGACATTTTGTCAGTGCAGTGTTGGATCTAAAGAGGCAAGCTCTACACCAATTTACTTTCATCTTCTTCCTGAACAAAGCACTTATCACCCCAGGCCCCAGCTCATGTCTTCATCAGGCTGTCACAGTGATGGGAGAACAGCCAGATTCCTCAGCCTACCATTTAGCTCAAACTCAGGCCACTTTTCCAATCTCTTCACTATGATGAGGATTTTTAGGCTGGTTACTTTTAAAACTACAGATAAGAAGCAGGCTCCGAGGAGTGGAATTTGCTTGCCCTTTGATCAGAGACAGTTGCGTTTGTGAAGGAAATCTCCATGCCTCCCTCTCTGCGCCAGGAGGAAGGGGGGATGGCCTTATCTCTGGAAACTCTTAATGGGGAAGGCAAGAACTTAAGTTGTTTACTGTCTGGCAACCTCATGTAACTGACCCCCCACCCCAAAATCCTCCTTTGTCTTTAGCTGAAGATAATATTTGAGCGGTGACTTCTGCCATTTACTCAATCCGGTTTGATTCTTATCTAAAAGTTGTGGGACCACCCAATGGCCGGACCCTACCGGCACTGGTACCATTTTCATTTTTTTTCCTTTGTCTTGTAAAGAGATGACTCACATACCCATGCCTTAAATTTAGCCCTAACCCTCAACTTGGGGCAGCAGCAGGAGCCCTGACTGCCCGTGGGTCTTGTCCCCACGCACCAGCTCTGCCTGCCCATGGGTCCTGTCCCCATGCCAGCAGGGGCAGCAGAAGCGGCGGCAGCAGAAGCTCTGACTGCCCATGGGTCCTGTCCCCATGCTATTCTATACTATTCTCTAAATAAAAGAGCACTACTGCCAGATCTTGAGAGTCTAAGAAATCTTTCTTTCGACTCCTCGGCTCACCGACCCCACATCAACTACACAGTCTCTCTGGGCCATTTGCAACCCTGGAAAAGTGCCTCTGTGTTCCCTTCCTTTCCACCCATCTGAGTCCGATTCATCCTTCTTACATTCAGCCCAAATTAAGACAAACCTTCTTCCTTCCTCTCTGACAATCCCTACCACGGTCCCAGCAATCATTTGAGCTGCGCTATGGTCAGAGGACTCCAGAATTGAGACAACTGAAAGAGTAAGAATCAAGACAGGAAATATGATAGCATAAAGAGAAACAGTAACATCTATATCAACAAGTGCCATTTATGTAACAATGGCAGCATGCCCAACACCGCTTTGAAGGGCCCTGGGGCTAATAAAGGGCTTGAGAGGCCCTCGTATGAAAAACCAGGAAAGGCTGAATGAGACTCAAGAATTAGGAAAGCGAAAATCCAAGAACAAATATTCAGGGCTAAGACCAAGATGAAGACCTGGAGTAAGATGTTGATCAATGAGAGAGAGTCATAATGAAGAAGAATTTCTGGTTACAAAAGAGCACATATCTGAACGTTACATATGTAATAAACCACATGTTTCTAGATAGTTTAACCAGATAAACGTTTGGCTTTTCTTAGCTCACTTGTTTTCTAAATTGCTAAGTGAAAAATCCCTGTTGAATCCAAAACACTGAGTATGGTGAAACTCATCTAACAGGGGTCCAGGTGCAGAGACGTGAGCTGTCCAACTGTACCCCCATCAAACACTGACTCTCACCTTCCTCTATCAGGTCCTCTGCAATGTGAATCCATTAATGTTGAGGCACAACTGACCATACACACTTAGAAGGAAATAAACAAGATAGCCTCTCAGTTCCTCTATCACCAAGAGAAACAGCAACAACTCAACTGCTGATTAGGAGCAAGGACGGCAGCTCAGAAGTCTGTTGACTGCTCTTCAGCTCCTGGACACATAAAACCATCGGGATTCGTCTGAGAACTTCAGAATTGCTGGAGATGGTCCCCACATCTAGATGGTCTTTTTCCTGAAGACCTTTTAGAAAACCCAACAGGTAGGGGACAGAGCTCTCCATCCTGCATGGATTTCTTGGCTGCTTTCTATTTCCAACAGCAATCAATTGGGTGCCATGAGAAAAGCAGAGACAAATAGACTACAGTCCTTGTCCTCACAGTGCTTTTAATCTGGCTGATAAAACAAAACACATTCACCTTAAAAATGAAGTGCATATGCTGCAGTGTATGATTAAGTACCGGATGCGTAGGTGATCAATCAATGGTGTGTCAGGTTGTTAATCTGCACACTGGTCTGCCAGCTACAGCTCAGTGCACAATGACATGAGTCAGGATGCCAGGAGACTGTGGCTAAAAATGACTCGAGGCATTTAGATGTCTATAATCAATCCAGAAAAGCAGGTAAAACAGGGCAGGGAGGCAAGGTAAGAGGAGGGGGACTCCTACTCCTCACCACCTTCCACTCACAGGACGCTTGTGCCTTGACTTCCCCTCCGGGCAGCCCTTTGTGAGAAGGATCCTCCATCTCTTTCCATCCCCCACCTCATTACAGGGCAGAGGTGTATTTAAGTTCTTTTTCATTTTTTTCAGCACATTTCAGTTCTGCTTTTTGGCTTGGTCTATCACAAGCTCATTAAACATGATTTAAAATATTTTACCTTACCTTTTTGTTCATCTAGTTCTTTAAAGTTTCCCTTCCCCACTTGGGTTTTATTATCACCTCTGCATTCTAATCATGTTCCCAGCTGCAAATATCATCACACAACCTTGTTTTAGCAATTGGTCTCTTTTTCTTTTATCTTCTAATTGGAATTTACCTTCAAAACCTTCCAAGACTCCTTCCTGCAGACGCCCCATTTTATTACCAGCCTTTCCTGTGATTCACACCCTCTCAAGTTAAAGCTTTCTCCCTTCAGGAAGCCAAATACTAGCTTTTTCTTTAAGTTTCTCTCTATTCAGTTACTTAATTCTTAGAAAGACCTGTATTAGAACCTGAATTCACCATAAAATGCACAGTTGAAGTTGTAACGAAAACCAGCTAATTTCTACGGGATGAAATGACAGTGTTCACCTTGACTCAATCATGGGATAGACATCTATGAAGGAGAGTTGAAAGCAAAAAGAACAGAGTTTCTGTTTTAAAAAAGAAACTACACTTGATTATAATGGTGTCTTATGTGGGTCTTTTTTCCAAATAAGAAACTAAAAATAGAAATTTTGTCTCTTCAATGATTTGCTAGTGAGCAGTGTCCAGATGGCAAGGAACAATTGACTATTTAACTCTGTACAAAAAGACAGCCAAGTGTGAGCATGTCAGCCCATGACTCAAGGAAAGGCCGTAGATGACTGTCCCCAGCTAGAGGCTATGTGAGAAACAAGGAGGAACTTGTCCTTATCAGGACCCACCAAGTGCCTTCCAAGAGTGGTGATTGACAGGACAGGCTGCAGGGGCAACAAAAAGGGAGCTGATCCTTCTCAGTTATTCTTTTAGAATTTTCCCACCACTGAGAAAATGGGCCAAGGATCCATGCTGAGGAGGCAATTGCTGCATTTAGAAGCAGCATTCTAGAATTAACATTCAGAAAGGCCAGGGGTGAGGGGACAAGCCTCAGAAGTGAATTCTGAGAAATTCCTGAACATGGGGAAAGTGGATGGGCCTAAGTACTAACTGAATCTTCAGTCACACTTACCCAGAACTGAGATATACTCTCATCAATGGGGATTCAATGTCTATAATCAGGACACCTGAAAATTTGACACAAAATAATCAGTAGGTTGATATTCTTTAACCTTTATAAACAATTTCCCTTTAATAATTGTGTGAATTCAGAAGGAAATAGAGCACTGGAAGGTGTATAAGTCATAGAAAGAAATTCACATGTATTCACAGTGGAGGGGCAAAAAGCCCCGGATTGGTGAGAAATAGCTCATCCATCTTGGAAAGTCTCCTGAACGAAATAGTAGGGCTTCCATATCTAGAGCATCACTTATGTCTTTTATAACCACACTCACGCAACCTCTGTCTATGTCATGGAATTAACATGCAGGGTCAGTCTTCCAGAAATCTGTAGTCAGCTGTATGGAGCCTCTTTCTTGACCATTAGACTCATAGAGAAGGCCCTCACACCTAGTGGCTGTTTGATAAGTAAGCAGAAATGATTAGATTCTTCATTAACATCATTAACTAGTCAATATTTGGTTTTGTCCCAGATGGCTGCATTTTGTTTGAGTGTGTGAGGGTTCTAACAAATGCAGTTACTCCACTGAAGTCTGTGATTCTGGGAGCTAAAACTCCAAGGGTGTGTCACTTACCTCAGTACCCAGTCAGGCAGGGTCTCTCTTCTTACAGATGGATGCAGGGCACCAAGGGGACTAAACACATAGAATCGGAAGAATGACCACTGTGAAGGACAGCAAGAAGGTCCCGTCTAAGAAGCAGAGCTGGTGTGCCGGGGGCTCAGCAACAAGCCATGTTTGGACAAGAAGTTGACAACGAGATTCAAGACAAAGAAGAGGAAGTCCCGGGACGGAAAATATTCAGGGTGGAAATTCCTCTGCTTTACTGTCGTGAAAATGAAAAGTGAGCCGTGGACTGGGAGAAAAATATGTGCAAAACATATCCAGTAAAAGACTTGTATCTGGATATAGAAAAAATTCTTATAATTCGATGAGAAGAAGACAAATGACCAATTGAAAAGGAAGATATACAGATGGCATTTAGGTACATGAAAGATACTCACTAGTCATCAGGGAAAGGAAAATTTAAAACCACAAGGAGATATTACTACTACCCAGTAGCATGGCTAAAATTAAAAAGACTGACCTACAAAGTGTTGGCAAAAATGTGGAGAAATTGAAATTGTCATGCACTGCTGGTAGGAATGTAAAATGGTAAAAACACTTTGGAAAACAAGTCAGAAGTTTCATACATAGTTAAACATACACCTTCCCAACCATATAACCTAGCCATTCGACTCCTGGGTAGAGAGATGTGATCATATAACCACCCAAAGACTTGTAGACCAAGGTTCAGAGTTGCTTTCTTTGTAATATCCCAGACAGAAACACTTCAAATGTCCATCACTAGATCAATGGATAAACAATTGTAGTATATTCTTACTGTGGTATACTATGCAACAAAAAGAAGGAATGGACTATCAATGTATGTGACAACATGGATGAATCTTGAAATAATTGTGCTGAGTGAAACAAACCAGACAAAAAAGAGTAATATTGTATGATTCACTTATATAAAATTCTAGAAACTACAAACCTATCTAGAGGGCTATAAAGCAGATCAGTGGTTGCCTGAAGGTGAGGAAGGGGTGAGAGGCGAGAAAGCAGAGGGTTACTGGGGGTACCAGGAAACTTTTGGGGGTGATGAAAATGTTCCTTATCTTGGCTGTGCTGATGGATTCATGAGCATACACATATGCCAAATTCATCAAGTTTGACACTTTATGCACGTACAGTTTGTTGTGCTTCTATTGTATATTAAGATAGCATTCTAAAAAAGAAATGACCATATCTCCAAAGTCTCCACTATTAAATTACAACAAGATCTAAATTTCTACTTTAATTCAAAAATTCCAGTGTATACCCACATGAAATGTGAAATCATAATTGAGACATCAAAAAATAGTGACAGTAACCTACAATACCACAAAAAAATGGGAGCATACCTGAGTCCATTTATATTTAAAGGATGAGTTAGATGAAAGGAGTATTATGATGGAGCAGAAGACAAAATCATTAGTTGACAACAGTCCAGGAAAATGTCCTAAAATATGAATGCCTGAGTTAAAACTCCAGTCCCAACAATTACTGTTCTGAAGGATTGTAATCAATTATTTCAACATCTGTGAGCCTAAAGAATTTTTATAAAATATATAAAATAGTAATACTAAAAATGTCTACAACATAGTATGTAGTAAGGTCAAATGGGAAAAAACATGAAATTTTTTATAAAACTATAAGGCATGTAAGTAAGTAACCGTATTCTGAGTATAACAATTACTGCGTGCCAGGCAGCATCCTGAGAGCTTTTTCCTCATGTACTCTTTCCAACAGCCTGCGAGGTAAGTCTCGTGATTTCGCCCACACTGTGGATGAGCATAGAGAGGATTAGTGACATTAGGTAATCTCCTCACGGGCATATATCTGGCATGTTGTGGGGCTGTGGTTTTCACCACATTTCTCAGACTCCACAGCCCTTACTTGTGAGCATTGCATAAGAGTGCCTTCTCCTGTGATGTATGCATGAGAGGATGCATAAGTAGATGCATCCACACCTTAGGAGGCCGGATTCCCCACTGCATTGGCTTTTCCAAGCTCTGTGGAATGTGATGCTGGCTAGAACTTATTACAAAGTGCTCCCATGTAGAGTAGATCTGGTATAAAGTGGGTCTTCAAATCCCCTCCCTAGACAAACAGGTAGGTGGAGACCATCTCCGCTAACAGAATAGAGAATGGTGCCATTCTTGTGAAAAAGTAATACTGTGTGCATGTTTATTCCTAAATCCATAGTAGCCATTTTAACTATCAAAAGGAGGGCGCCCAGATGAAAGAGTGGCCTCCCATGGAGCACAGCTGGATGGAGGGGAAGAAACAGGAAGCGGGTTTACTTCTGGAACACCTGGCTTTGTTTATCAGGTCCCTTATGGAGGCATTTCTGTTTCATTCACCCATTCATTTTCCTACTCATTCTCCTATATTCTGCTTTTTTGAAAACTTTTCCAACTCTCCTCTTCTGCTTCCTATTGTTCTTACACTGACTGCTCATTGATGATTTAATTAAATGTATCTAGTATCTTGAACTAGCCAATAAATAGTCATAAAAATAAAATGGGGAAATGAGAATGAATAGTAGCTTAAAATGATATCCAGCCAACTTTCAATTTCCCTATTATGCTGGCAAAAACAGAGACTAATTACAAAAAAAGACTCGAAATAAATCATTACAAATATTACTTTAACCCTCTCTCTTAACCACCTGTTTAACAATTAATAATACATATTCTATTAGACTGTCACTTACTGAGTTTCAAAATGGGCAAACAAATAATAAGAGGTAAAGAGAAAAATTAAGCAACAGGAGAAATAAGACAAACTATATGCTGTACTATATTATGTTATATACATTACGTAATTGTATGTCATGTTTAATATTTAATTATGTGCTATATATTCCAGAGGGTTATGATTTATGTGTTATATATTAATATGTAACATATATTATGCTATAGAATAAATTGAATTATGTTTTGAATGTGTGTGATATTTATTTCTATAATTTAGTTTAAAGAGCAAAACTCCATCGCAAAGACCCTTAGTGAATTTCATTGATTTGTTAACATCACGAATCCAACTATATATGCTCTGAAGTGCTTCTCTATCGATGTAACAGAAAAAATTCCTATTATCATAAAGGAATTGTGCTGTGCATACATTTCAGTCCAAATCTTTACTTCACCTTGTGTAACATTATTTGATGTTTCGCCCAATATTCCAGAGGAAAGATTTTTTTTTTCTTTCTGCTTTTTCTCCCCAAATCCCCCCAGTACATAGTTGTATATTTTAGTTGTGGGTCCTTCTAGTTGTGGCACGTGGGATGCCGCCTCAGCGTGACCTGATGAGTGGTGCCATGTCCACACCCAGGATCCGAACCAGTGACACCCTGGGCCGCCACAGCGGAGCGTGTGAACTCAACCACTTGGCCTCGGGGCCGGCTGAGAGGAAAGATTTTAAATGCAAGACTTCGATCTTAGGCTTTAGGAAAGCCTGCTGGCTCTCTCCCTACCATGTATCCCATTGCACATGTGCCCTGTAGAGTGTGGAACTGCCTTCTTTGGGAAAACAGCAAGAATGCCACCAAGGTACACAAGGTGGAGATATTCAAGTTTATCTCCCTGTAGTAAAGGAAGCTGAAATCTGGGTTAATTATTAAAACAAGCTCACTTTTGGTTGCACTTGCTTGAGAATTTCCGTTTCAAGTGTGCTGAGTGGCTTGAGTGAGATTTAGGTTTCTGTGTATTTTTAGATGTGCAGCATTAAGACCCTTTTGTGTGTTTGGGGAATTCCCCAGTTAGGTGTTGGTGGGAAGCGGGCCCAGCTCCCACTATTGAAACTGGAAGGGACAAGTTTTCTGCTTCCCACCTCCTAGCCAGGATACAAGCATGTGGCCTGGGCTCAGCCAATGGGGTTTTTAAACTGAAGTCAGTGATCAGAGCGGAGCCCAGAACCACCAACTCATGCAGGCGCAGGGCCGACCAGCATGGTTCTGGTGGGGTTCCAGGGTGGTGCCAGTGTCCAGGATGGCAGTGCTGGGGCAGCAATAGCACCTAGGAGCCTACACAGCTCTGCCAGGGTGTGGCCTTGGTTGTGATCAGTCGTTCAGTTTCTGAGTCTTTGCATGGATTGTGAAAACTCTCCAACATCATCTAATCAATTCCACTCTGGCTTAAGTTAAACAGAATTTGTTTCTCTTACATAAAATCAAAAGCCCTGAAAGTATACCGTAGATACATCTTTTCTCAAATTTGTGTTTTGTCCCAATGCGCCATTTGTTTCCATAGTAACATTTATTCTATGTAGAGTAAATCATAACTCAGAGGTGGGACAATATCTGAACTAATAAAAATACTGAGCTATGTGTTTTTTTCTAAATGCAGCATTATTCCTTTTAAATGCATAAAATGATTGGAAAGAGCTTATTCCAGTTCCTAGAGAAAAGTGATGCAAAAAAATTACATTAAAAATGAGCTCTGTTTAACAAATAAATTACCTGTTGACAGCGAGCCACTCTTAGGGTTTTAAGAATATCTTGAAAGTTTGGTATCTTGGGAAATTATAAATATCCTACAGCCTATTTTGTTTGTGATGCTAATTCAGTAAACAGAACCTCGGAGGCTGGGATTTCTCTTTAAGAAAACCAGTGTGAGAGAAATCAAGCTAGTCTCCCCTTTCAAACTATTTTTCTGGGTTATGGTTTTGATTCCTTTGCAAAGGAGAGGGGAAGTAGAGAGGAGTAAATATTCCTGGATAACTGATGTATTATTATAATGGTAAGGAATTTGACTGCTATTCATTATGAAAGTTAGAGGAAATGGGACAGAAGGAAGTCATGTTTGAAAGAAGAATGCTAGAAATATCCAAGGGACAAGGGATGGTCCCAGCCTGGGGGCCCCAGGGGGAAAGAGTAAAGACCCTGGACACATGAGGAGAGATGGGAGAGGAAAGGGGGAGGAAAAGAAAGATCTTCAGGTGGGTAGAAGCAAAAAGCTAACTCAACCTCCTTCACTATTTTGCCCAGGGCCAGCACAGGGTAGGCCAGTTGACGTCAGAATTGTTACCCATTTTAAAGTAGTGTAACTCCAATTAGTAATAATTTGCTCTAGAGTGAAAAGCCACATATGAGGGGTATAATCCATTTTGCATTTAAAGATCCATTCATTAGAAGATCAGTCTATGCCATGAGCGTTTCAGATGAGCCTCTTTTAATGCTCAATCTAAATATTCTGTTATGATTATTTGTTTTACAGCTTAGGCCTCTAAACTGTGTTTCAAATCTGCTGGCACTTTGCCTCAGAAGGGACCATTTTCACTCCCTGTACTGGTCAAGAAATATGTCGTTAAGATTTGGCTTGTTTTTGTTTATTGCTATTATTGTTGTTGTTTTTACATTTTCCCCTCATGAATCTTTTCTTCAGATCATTTATTACTTCTGTGCCTCTTCCTGAAATTTGCCACAAATCTGTCAATATTTCCCAGCCCTTAACAAACCCCTCTCATTTGTTTTTTTCCTTGACTCACCTGTCTGATTTGTAAGAAAGAAGGAAGCTTGAATATTAGTGCCTGTCAAGCACAGAAATGCAGCAAGATCCGGGTGCTATAAACAGAACAAGCCAGTGAGCCAGATTCTCCCAAGAACTGACTTGTTCCTTAAGGTCAGACCGGCGATGCCTTCCCAGAAGTGCTGTAGGCTCTAGCAGGTCACTAGGTAATGTTAGGTGGGATGACCATTGGGTTTAACACAGAGTCACAACGGGGGGTGGGGGCTGGGGGTGAGGGGTAGTGGTAAGGGCACTGAGCTGGAAGCTAGAAGCCTGCCTGCCCACCGCCTAGGATGAGACTGTTAACCTTTCAGTGTTTTCGCCCATTTCAGAGTGGCTACAAAGATGTAGGAGATTATCTTATTACCACCCTAAGAAAATAGTGCACAGTGCAAAGTACAAGGGCTATAGCATCAGCAGACCTGACTCTCAATCCCACACATCTCCCAGCTAAAGGGCCTCAGTCAAGATCTGAGCCTCTACGTTTCTGTCTGTGAAATAAGGATAACATCAGCATCATGGAGTTTTGAGCAGATCAAATAAAGTAATATATGTAAGATGCCTGGCACATTAGGGGTGCAAAATAAATGTTAGCTTTCTAACATTTTCCTTGTCTTCCAATGGGAAGTATTAAGACTTAACTTTAAGAATTAATGTGGTTATTAAAAGATGTATAAAGTATTAAAATAATGTATCTGAAAGTCTTGTATAATGTAAAGAGCAACATTAAATATAAAGCTTTTTGAAAGCTAAAGAACTACATAAAGCAGGGACGTTTCATTATTAATTATTATACACATTCATTAAATTTTGTCCTAATTTGCTCATCTTAGTAGAGCACAGTATTCCCAAAGAAGCTATTACTTAACATTTATATTTATTGAAAAGAATCATAGACTGGATATTCAAAGAAAGCAGGTAATCTAAAAGTCAGTTCTGAAAAGTCAGCTCCTCTTTGAATTGCATTTTATGTCACTGAAGGACAGACCCTTGAAGGTAGAAACATTAATTATTCCTTTTCATATCCTCAAATCCTGGCCTATTGTAGATGTCCTATAAACAGCTTTTGAGCTGAATTTACTAAGTAAAAAGTCCAAAGTATTTCTTGTCAGGTGTATGTATGACATGGGATAGTCAGAGAACAAACATGAGATTTGGAATTTGTCCCTTGGATCCGAAGATAATTCCCAGAATAAACCATCTCACATTCCAAGGAGACTTGAACTCGATGGACAAGGATCACCAACAGAGCTTCTGCGTTTGGGCCTGAATTTAACCACATTAGTGTCATAAATGAAGCCCAGTCCACTACCCTGCCTGGTCCCACCCCTCATTCTCAGCACGTAACTTTGTCTCCTATTTGCTGAAGTATTTAAACCGCCTCAACGTTCACATGCCAAATGCACAGCCTCACCTGCATCAGCATCCACGTTCTTCTTCTTCATTCCTGTTACAAAGAAAGACTTACTTCCTCCTCCATAAATGAATCTCCAACTTGCCCACCATTCCCAATCGCATCTGCCTTCTCAGGGTCTAGGACCCTCTTTATTGATTATTCTCTTCCTGTGTCTGTATCACTCACCTTTGACTGAGTCTCTTCCAACAGCGTTGAAAATGCTGCCAACGCTCCTAAAGAACCAACAAAAACTCTTCTTAACATTATATCCTCTTCCGTTGTCATTGTATTTCTGTTCTCCCTTCCACAGAAAACCTGAAGAATTATCACTACTTATTGTGTCTACTTCCTCACCTCCCACTTATTCCTCAAGTAGCTGCCACTTCCACTGCTTCTTGAAAACATTCTCACTATGGTTTGGCCTCCTTATTGCTAAATACAACAGGTGTTTACCTGTCCTTAGCTTAAGCCCTCTGCAGTATTTATCAAATGTTGCCCATCTCTTCTTTCTAAAGCGAAATATTCCCTTTTTATTGATCATATTCTCTTAATTTTTTTCCTATCTCCTCTAACCTTTTAGATTTTCTCCTACACTTGACTTCAGTTTCATTTGTAGGTTCAACTTCTTTTGCCCATCCCTTCCATGCTGACCCATTTCTCTTCTCCTCTCTCCTCTGTAATCCTGTCTATTCACTAGATTGCCTCAAGAAGCAGCGATATGTCTGCCTCAGGCACTGTTACATCCTCAGAACCTGGAGCTTCTTGTTTAACGGAGGCCCTGTGGGTGACTCCTAGTAGAGGCAAAGAGGACTATGGGTTCATGTGTGCAAAGGGCAGATACTCAACTCAGTCCTGACCTATGCTCCTAGGGCAGCTGACACTCTGGAAGTTAGTGACTAAATAAACCAAACAGAAAGAGTTACAACCCGGAGAGCCGAAGCGCAGGGTAGCCTTGGCCCAGCTTTGACAGCAATGGGATCATGGTCCTGGAAAGTCCAGAGCATCCTGTACAGGGATCTGGGCCACCCAGACATCACTGCAAAATGGACCGACATCATTGGTCACCCTGCAGAGAACAAGCTTTTGACAGCAACTCTGTGTGGCAGTGAAAATCAAAGATAATCTGTGCAAAACTTCCAGAGATTTTTCATAATTCAGGCTAAGGGGGCATAAAATTCAAGAAGAAGATATTAGCTTTCCTGTTGATACAGTACATGGAATTTAAGTCATTAGTTGAAAGACACAAAAGAAAAGAGATCATATTTACACTGTGGGTACGGGGACAGTTCATAGCAGTCACCCAGCCTAGGATACCTTGATGTTACATCTATTTCTTAATGGTATTTTCTCTGTACCCAGAAACCTCTGCAGGAGAGGGAGCAAACAGACTATATGTTCTTAGTGGCAGTCCTGAAAATGAGTGGCAAATTTATCTCTTGCTTGTATTTCTCACAGAAATACTCTGGCAAATATGTGCTCCCCTGAGAGCCCTGGAGGCAGCCAACACTTTGACATGCTCAGTAAATACTAAGCAAACTCCTTACAGAATGTCTTGTCATATGATGGCTTGAGACGTGATACTTGCTATGACTTGATGAAAACAGCTTGCCAAAAGACCAGAGGCATTCAATCCTACTTCCATGGAGCTCCTTGCATCGATTTCACTCCTGAATCTTACTCAGATTGGAGCTGACAGTGAAAGCAGATACGGTTCCTTCAAGAAAATGATGGAGTTTGGATGCTCCAAGAGTTGACATTCACACAGTGATACATCTCTCAGGTATAACATTCCCTCTTCTCTTTGTCTCAGGGGGCATACATCTTCTTGCCAAAAAGCCTTCCAGTTTCACCCAGAAAGCAACCCATAGGGTCAGTCACCATCCTCAGGGCCTCAACAAAATTGGCAACTCTTGCCTTTCCCTTCAACATTCTTCCTCCTTTTCTCAAACTCTCCCTTTCCAACCAAGTAATTCTGACCTCTGGATGTGGAGGAGCCCCTGCCACAGCCCCTCACCAACAAAGCCTGTGTCTAAACTCCCCCTAAACACTCATGTCCCCACTATAACCCTAGCTACACTGAATGTCATTAACTTTGGTCAGTTTTCTCCAGGAATTAATACCTTGCTGTGCTGACTTGTTCATATGTGTTAACCTCAAGTATTTCTATTTTAAAAACATCTTTCATAGGCAAGTTTCTTCCAAAGCTTTGAGATATGAATCAGTGACCTGAAACTGAAAGCTACACAGGTAGAGCAGGGGGCCCATCTGGAAGTTGGAGAACCCCTGGTACTCTTCAAGATGAAGTATAGGACTTCAAAGATGGCTGTCTCTTTCTTCCACTAGTCAAACCCCAGATAATCAAAATCATACTAGTTGACAAGCCAAGATAATAGGCCTCATGAGAACTTGCTGAACCTCAGGCTCAGACAGCCATCTGCCTTCTGATGGAGGACAATCTGTCCCTCCCTCATTTTGTTGTGAGCTCCCTGCACAGAGACTAACCTATTCAGAATCTTTGTATTCTCAGGTCCCAGCTCAGTACCTAGCACATAGTATGTGCTCAATAAATTCACAGGCAAGTCCAACTCAATACACCCCTATCTGATTTCATTGTCTACACACCACCCACCCCCCAACACACACATAGACACATGCATTAAACCAAAGGTAAACACCTATTTCTCCCACCCACCTCCCACAACTTCTCCTTGCTCCTAGACACCATTTGAGGAAAGATGGGAGAGAGAAAGATCACTCGAGATGAGAGAAATATCCCTCAGAGTTAATCTGTACTTTGAAATACAAGATATCTACCAGAGGAAGATTATTTTTAGCTAAAAGACGCTGAGTTACCTTTAATTGAGTTATTTCACCATCAGCAAGAATGGGGGAACCAAGAGAGAAGAGGTTAATTACAAGAAATATAAAGATGTTTCCCCTCCGTTACATATTTATGGTCCTCTTTTTTCCAGAAAGTATTTAAAGAAAAAATATTAAATACAAAGTAACAGAAATTAAAAGAGGGAAGAATAGAAAAAAGAAAACAAAGAGAGTAATATCAATGGAACCAGGGATGATGACAATGTACGTTCTATAATGAATTCTTCACTAACAACTGTTGGGCTACAATCTAGATGCTATGTTCTCCAGTAGTTAAAAACAAAAGGGTAACTCACAGCGTCCATGACATTAAAAACAAACCACTGCTTAGGGGAAGTAAATTTTCTCCCCAGGAAGTGGGAGGGGTCCTTCTAAGTAGGACAACATTCTGACAGCAGGCTCATAATAAGTTACATGGGCTACATCTTACAATAGCCTGCTTTTTCCCCCCATCTGCCATGCTTATGGCATTACACCACGACATCCTTCAGAAGAAGCAATCTTTAGGAGACCATTACAGTGTAAGGCAAGCCTTCAGGTTCCAACTAATCCTGCTTGATCCAGGGTGTGAATTTGAAAATATTTGAGGAAAGTGATGGGCTTGGCATACTTTGATCCACTGAGTTTTGCACAAATATTGGGCAGTAATAAATACTCCCTGGCAAATGTGTAGTCATCAATGTATTTCCATCCTCCATTATGGATGAGATGGGAGTTTCACTGATATCTTTTTGTAGACGTACTAGAAATGGGAGATCACAGTTCCCATTTCAATAGTGAAGGAGTATGAACACGGTTTATAAAATAGGTAGAACCAGATGATCACTTCAGGCAAACTAGTCAGATCAAAAGAATGATTCATTCTGAGCAGGACTGCTCCCTGTGTGCCCTCCAAAATGAATCGCTTGAAAATATGACCCAAGGAACAAAATGGGCTTACTTTTTGTGGGGGAGTTCTTATGGACCAGATAAAAAGTAGGCAACACCCATGAAATACAATAGCTTAAATTTTGAGTTTTCCTGGTAGTATATAGCTAGTAGCTCAGTTGCTGTGATAATCGCAGCTCTCCTATTTCTCCTCCTTCTGTGCGAATCGGATTGCACTTCCCAGTCCCCTTGGAATTTACGCATGGCCATGTGACTTGCTTTGGCCAATAAGATATAAGCAAAAACAATCATCACTCTCAAGTGGAAGATTTAAGAGCCAGTGTACAATTCTCCACTATCCCTTTCCCTCCTTGGCAATCACTGAAATAGAGAGACAGAGCCTTCTTCTCCAGGATCTCTGTATGAGTCCTCGTAAGGTATGCTTTCAACAGCTACGCTATTCTGCCTCTGTCTCACCGACACTGGGCTGCGTATTCACACAGCATACCATTGCTTCTTTGGCAGGCTTTGTATACACCAAACTCTCAGCCTGGAATGCCTTTTCCTCTTCCATCCTTCAATATCCACATAGATAACTCCTTCTGCTAAGACCAAACTCAGATCATCTCTCCCAGAAAGTATTCCCAAATCACCATCCCACCCTGGGAATGCATTAGAAACACAGGGTTTTGTGCTTCCAGAACACCCTGCACATTGTTCTAATGTTGCATATCAAATGGAAACAATCTGTCCCTCCCTCATTTTGTTGTGAGCTCCCTGCACAGAGACTAACCTATTCAGAATCTTTGTATTCTCAGGTCCCAGCTCAGTACCTAGCACATAGTATGTGCTCAATAAATGTCTTTTGGGTGAATGAATGACTGACTTAATGAATGGGTGAAGGAAAATGACATGCATTAACGCAAAGGAGGGAAATCCTCTCCCCAAAGACCATGCTAAGAACTCAAAAGATCTTATTTCTACTAGTTACCAGATAGATAGTATATGAAGACCACTCCATAAACGTTTATAGAAAAAGTATCAGATTAAGGCCTTTTCTTTCTCTTATGTCCATGTCTACCATCCATTTTAGAGAAGAAACTTTACTGTGGGAATATTGGTATTTAGGCACTCCAATTTTGCATGTTAATAGAACTAAATTCTAGTGACAGCCCTGGAGCTTGTTCCATGTGGTGACATTGAGCAAACCAATTAATCTCTCTCTTTTTTCATCTGTTAAATAAGAAAACAGATCCACATAACTCAGTTCTTAAGCGCCTTGCTATACAGAAAAACAACACCAGACAAAATTTTAAATTACAGGCACAAAGTAGTTGGTCAAGTAGCCTTTGAAGTTGAGCCAGAGAATAAAACCCTGGAATAAATATCTGAAGTAGAGATGACATGAATATTGTGCCTCCAACCTACTGATAAAAAGGATGTTGGCCACTCTCGTAAAACAACTAGTGTACCAGCTCCTCCCCTCTGTTTGTGAAGGTCAGGGCTCCGGGTGGGAATGGTGTCGCTCCCATTGTATTAACGTGTTCAGACACTGCGCTGACATTTCAGGCTGGTTTATGAAGGAACAGAAAAAGGTCAGGATTTTAGTTCTTTATCTTTATTATTGCACTGTTTATACAACAAACAACCAGGGGTGCTCTTCCCTATTCATGTTGCTTAGCGACAAGAGTACCACCTTCTCTCTTTCCAATAAAATATATTAAAAAGGCAAAAAAACCTAGGTCAAACTTTCTCAAAGTCTCAGGAAATGAGAAACCACAAACAAAACAAAACAGCTTAAGATCTTTCTAAGGGTAATATGAAGTTTACTTTTTCTGAGAGCTCTTTGGTGGGGGAGTGTGTGGGTTGGAGAATGTTGCGTATTTTATATTCTTCTTTGGATAAATATAGTAGTCATACAAACAAAGCACTGAAGCCTGCTGGCCTGCCCACTGCAGTCACCCTGAGGAGGGTGAGTAAAGGACAATAAATGTTGAATTTTGTCTCAAGATGAAATTCTGCATTCTAGATTAGCTGAGTAGAGAAATCCAGAAGCCAGAAGGAGTACTACAGGGTCACAGGGATTCAGGACCATGAATCACGATCAAGAAACACATGCTAAGATAGGCCATCCCTGGAAGAATGAGCTCATGGTCCCACTGGGGTGCCCTCTGTGAGAACAAGATTGAAACTTTCTTGGCACCATCCTTCTCCAGCTAGACATTAAGAAAAATAACAATGCTACCTGGCATGGAGGGATAATATGATGCTTATTCACAGTGACAAAGGACTCAGCTAGTGATTCATGATCTTTCTGAATCATTATTTTGTAGATGAGCTCACAGTTACCCTAAGCAGTCCCAGTGTCTGACACAGCAGGACTGGAGTCTTATCCGTGACCTGGCCTCCTGGCCACGCATACATTTAGGAGGTTAATCAGATCTTACAGCCTAGTAAAGCCAGGAGCAACTAGTGGAGCGCTCACCCACCCGTTGTCGTAGTGGTGTGGCAATGTGCAGAAGTCAATTCCCAGCTGTCTTTCTGGAAAAAAAGAACATGCAGCTTTGAGAACACACACTTTGTGAATATTTTACTTAAATGTCTCAGTTTACGGTATTCCATGTCAGAGACTGAGATTCAGAGCAAGGGCTTGTATAGAAGAGAACAAAGGCAATTAGACTAGCAAGGACAGGTTTCGTTTTGTTCAAAGACATTTTAATTCCTCAGAACAAGGTAGGCTGTCTGGAGCCAGAGGTGGACAGTGCTCCCGGGTTCCCCAGATATTTCCTGGGAAAATCAATTGCAGAGAGTTGGTTGATAATAAACACACATGATGATGTATGGAGAACATGGATTTCATGAGGGTCCAGAAGTAAATGGCGACGGATAACTCCGCCTACTTAGTTCCTAAACAATCTCTCTCAGCATCATGAGCCCCATTATAGCATTTATTTGAAAACCAGTCAGAATTTACCTACAGCTACCTTTTATTCCCTTAGCTAGAATCCCCACGTTGCCTCCAGCAAATAACCACAACTCACCAGTTTGTTCTATGTGCGGAGAAAACAGCATTCAACACTGAAACCACAGATAGAAAAGCATATTAAAAACACACACAGTATGTACATCCATAACTGATATATTGTGGATGATGGTCCATTATATAGAATTCCCATTTAGATTTTCCATGTTAAAGTCTTGGGGAGGTAAGTGCTGATGCAAAAGTAATTTACAAGAGCATGTTTCTCTATTCAGAGTCTTTCAGGCTTATCAGAATTTCCCTGCTTTTGCAAGAAAAGAATTTGTTATGCTCTTTGATTCATCTTATCATTAGCTAAATCCTCTCTCTTCTTTCTTTCTTCCTTCAAAGTGGCCTCAAATCCCACTTTCATCCTGATCTGTTTTTAAGGCGTAGACTATTAACCTAACAGAGTCACATTTGAAATGCATCTGTAATGTACGAAGGAAGCATTCAGAAATGTAAATTTTCTAAATAAAAGTGTCAAGCTCCTAGTAAAAGAAGATGGATTTATTTTTCTTTTGTATATCTGCAGCATAGTTCATTTCCACCATTAAAAGCCTGGTGCGGAATACCCAGAGTCACGTTTCTTTCCCAGCAGAAAACAGGAGGCTAATTCCTCCACTTAAAATGATTTAAGTTCCCAGCAGATGTCCTGAGCAGGGCTGGGCGGTGCTCAGAGGCTCTCAGCAAATTAGCTCTAGTCATGTCCTGGGATGAGTGGACCTTTTGAATGCCTAATGCAGATTATTTAAGAGAAAGAAGGGAAGCAGACTAGCACTAGAATAATAATTTTGAAAACCCTCTCCAAGCATTCGTAATGCTGCAAAATCTTGATTTAAAGAATGGCTTATTATTTCACAGATGCAGATATGCCAAGGGTCACACCATGTCCCCAAAAACAACTGCATGTGGCAAAGGCTGAATAAAATGTACTTTGGCCATGAGGTGTGTGTTAATGCTGTCTCTCAGACTCTGTTCAAAAAGGATTGATCCATTTATTCCAATTCAACAGTGGGGCGTGGTGCCCTGGGCCTCCATTCACACACTGGAAGAAATATGTCTCCTCCCATGTTTTTTAAGTTGTCAGTGGATGATTATACTATGTAATCAACAAACTATTGAAAGAAGCCAAGCATATCTATAAACTAAGTTTAGTGCTGTAATCAAATAAAACTTACAATGGTACGTTGGGGTGTGTACTTCATTATTGCGCATCACAGTAATTAAGAGTGAAATTGGTGGGCTTATGCAAATGAATTTAATTAGTATTACTTTTATACAGTCTTATCAGTAGGAATTTGGTTTGACTGTTAGTGACAGAGAATCCAGAATAACAGCGATGTAAAAATGATTGACATTTATTTCTCTCACATATAAAAGGATTCTGGCTGGAAGCTATAACTCTCCTCTCAGACACCACACTCAAGGTTCCTGTAGAGGTGAGATGATGATTTCAAAGGTTCTGGAATCAACCCACATCCTTTAGGAGGAGAATTTGAACCTCGGGTGGGACTCACTGAGTAGGGTGGTCAACTGTCCTGGTTTACCCAGACTGTCTCATTTTAACATTCAAAGTCCCCAGGAAAACCCCAGGCTGGGACTGCTTGTCCCTGATCACCGAGTGCCTCTCCACTGTGAAAGCAAGAAGACAAGTCTGCTGGGGTGTCTTCATCAATGTTGCACAAGCCCTTTGGGGAGTGGCCCTCTGACCGGTCCAGGGCCAGGCCAGGTGATGGCTTTTGTCAACCTGACCAGACTCTGCTTCGAATCCCACCTCCTATGTCACCTTTCCCCTATTCAACACACATCTGTTACACACTCATCCTAAGTCTGACGTCTGGGTCCACCTCATGCCATACCCTGTTCCTAATAAGTTCGGTACACCGGGACAGGATATGCCATACGTTAAGCATAATTTTCTTTTCCTCTTTCTTCCATGGGAGTTTAGGTCACCGTTAACTGAAGAGGAGAAAAAGGCCATGAGGACTCTGTTTGAACCACAGAAGACAAAACCCCAAGTCCTCAACTGCCACTATATTTGAAAATTATTGTGGACGAATATGAAATTATTTAGAAAGGGTTTCACAATACATTATTAAGTGAAAAAAATGAGTTTATACAATAATGTGAACACTATGATAATAGTTTGTAAAAGTATATGTATAATATTTATTTATTTATTTACTTATTTACTTATATCGACAGGGAAAAAAAGCTGGAAAAATACGCATCAAAATGTTAACAGTTATTGCCTCTGAATGGCGGTGCTAGGGGAGGAGCAGCTGTGATGCAGAGGAGATGTATTCAAAAGCTATTATAAAGGCAGAATGTAAGGAGCTGGTGGTGGATTTGAAGCAGAGAGTCAGGAAGAAGGAGAAGCAGACGGTGATAGGCAGCCTGGATAGAGAGAGAACAGTGGTGCAGTCAAGAAAAACTGGGAAGTGAGAGGGAGGTGGAGGAGAGACAAGGGAGGGATGACTTGACTTTGAGACATGGGAAACTTCAGACGACTATGGACCTTCAGTTCAAGATTCCCAGCAGGAACTCAGAACCAGGACTCAGAGGACGGAGAGAGCTGGGAATGCAGATTGGCAGCCATCCACAGTAAGAGTTGAAGCCTCAGGAGCACATGAAAAACAATAGCCAGAGTACAGAAAAACATGAGAAGAAGGTCAAAGACACAAGGTTAAGAAACACCCACACTTGAGGGGGAAGAGGAGGCAGAAATTAGGCAACATGTAGGACAGGAGCTTGGAGAAGCTGGGGAAGCTGGGGAAATCAGGGTAAAAGAGAGAAAGGGAGGACAAGGCGGGAAGGGAAAGGAAAGTTCCAAGTCTGTCTTTGCCGCACCTCTCACTCTCTGGGGTTGGCAGAGTTTACAGCAGATTCTCTTATGGGGGTGCTTTATTCTTTGTAGGTTCTTTCAAGACATCCTCCTATACTACGGATCTTTTATCTGCAGTAAAGACAAGGCCGAAAATTGAAAGCCCAGAAATAAAGCCACACATCTATGGACAGCTAATCTTCGACAAAGGAGCCAAGACCATACAATGGAGAAAGGAAAGACTCTTCAATAAAGGGTGTTGGGAAAACTGGACAATCATGTGCAAAAGAATGAAAGTAGACCATTATCTCACACCGTACATGAAAATTAACTCAAAATGGATTAAGGACTTGAATGTAAGACCTGAAACCATGAAACTCCTAGAGGAAAATATAGGCAGTACACTCTGACATTGGTCTTAGCAGTATTTTTTCAAATACCATGTCTACTCAGGCAAGGGAAACAAAAGAAAAAAATAAACAATTAGGACTATATCAGACTAAAACTTTCTGCAAAGCAAAGGAAACCATGAACAAAATGAAAAGACAACCCACTGACCAGGAGAAAATATTTGCAAATCATATATCTGACAAGGGGTTAATCTCCAAAATATATAAAGAACTCAAACAACTCAACAACAAAAAAACAGACAACTGATCAAAAAATGGGCAGAGGATATGAAGAAGACATTTTTCCAGAGAAGATACACAGATGGCCAATAGGCACATGAAAAGATGTTCAACATCACTAATTACTAGGGAAATGCAAAACAAAATGCCAATGAGATATCACCTTACACCCATCAGAATGACTATAATTAACAAGACAAAAAATAACAAATGTTGGAATGCAGAGAAAAGGGAACCCTCATGCACTGCTGGTGGGAATGCAAACTGGTACAGCCATTATGGAAAACAGTATGGAGAGTTCTCAAAAAAGTAAAAGTAGAAATACCATATGATCCAGCCATCCCACTACTGAGTATTTATCCAAAGAACATGAAATCAGCAATTCAAAGACATTTATGCATTCCTGTGTTCATTGCAGCATTATTCACAATAGCCGAGACATGGAAGCAACCCAAGTGCCCATCAACGGATGTATGGGTAAAGAAGATTTAGTATACATATATAGAATGGAATACCACTCAGCCATTGAAAAAGACAAAATCATGCCACTTGTGACAACATGGATGGACTTTGATGGTATCATGCTAAGTGAAATAAGCCAGACAAAGATAAGCACAATGTTTTCACTCGTATGTGGAAGATAAACAAACACATGGATAAGAACAGAACTGTGATTACCAGAGAGAAAGGGGGTGAGTGGAGGGCGAAAGGGGTAATGGGGCACACATGTATGGTGACAGATAAAATCTAGATTATTGGAGGTCAGTATAATGCAGTCTATACAGAAACTCATATATAATAATATACATCAATAAAATAATTTAAAAAAATAAAAAGACAAGCCTGGAACATTCCTTTCCTTTTCCTCTCTTCTCTCCTCTAACCTCACAGAGGGAAGAAATCAGAGTGTGGGGGAGAGGAACTGATGGGTGAAAGCATAAGTTGGAGAAAAACTAAGAAATCAGCTCCTCCCCTCCTTCCCACTGCACGTAACTGGTGACAGCAGCCGGGAAAGCGGTGCAGCTATAACCTTGAAGGAAGTTGAAAGTTTTGGTTCTTACTCTGAATTAAAAGTATTAATTACTGATTAGAAGACCTTTTATTACCTGAAGGTGACCATAAAAGTCATGGTCATCGAGGAGCTAGAGACTAATTAGCTCCACAAAACACAGGGAAACAAAAATCAACTTGCTTAATAATTACACCCTGGAGTGGGACTTGCTCACCATAATTGATGTGGATCAACGCTGCCCCAGGGAGAGAAGCCCAAGGCATTCTGGCCTACATGCCGATCTATATGACCCGATTCATATCTAAAGTTATACGACCACCCGATAACCAGACCCCACCTGCACTGAGACCATTTTAATGACTTTTTACATCATCTTTCCTTTGTCTAATAAAAATAAGGCACATACCCACGCCTTATAAATTTAGCCCTAACCCTCAACACATTGCAGCCCTTCACTGCCCATGGGTCCTGTCCCTATGCCTGCAGCCCTTCACTGCCCATGGGTCCTGTCCCTATGCATGCAGCCCTTCACTGCCCATGGGTCCTGTCCCCATGCCTGTAGCTCTTCACTGCCCATGGGTCCTGCCCCCATGCCTGCAGCCCTTCACTGCCCATGGGTCCTGTCCCCATGCTATTCTAACTGAATAAAGGAGCACTACTACCAGACCTTGAGAGTCCAAGAAGGCTTTCTTTCGACTCCTCAGCTGGCCAAGCCTGCATCAATAATGGTTACAAAAGGATGAAGCTCCTGGGACCACTGCCCTTCCCTGAGGTAGCAGGCTGTTGAACAGGACTTTTTCCGTTGTCCGGGAATCGCAGCTAAAATCTGAAGTTGCAAATAGTAGTACTAGGTGCCCCCACGTTCTAAAGAACGCTGAGCCCAATGGCAGCCAATTCTCCAGGGCTATTTAACCCTGCAACCACAGATCTACCACCTGTCTCCAACCTGTATGTGCAAAATAACTAGTTGGAACTGGGGGTTGTTGACTTAAATGAAGAGTCCTGGAATCTTTTCCCCTCTTCTCTGCTGGCAGGTGAAGCATCAGCATCTCAGCTGTCTATCACTCTGTAAGAGATCACCGCAAACTTAGTGGCTTAAAACCACAGAACTGCTTTAGCTCACTGTTCTGTATGTCAGAAGACCAGGCGGAGTGTAGCTGAGTTCTCTGCTCAGGGTCTCACAGGCTGAAATCAGCTGTCAGGTGTCGGCTGGCTGTGTTCTCGCCTCACGCTCCGGGTTCTCTTCCAGTTCACCTGGTTATGGCAGAACTCAGTTCCTTGCAGCTGTTGGACTGGGGTCCCTGTTTCCTCACCGTCAGCGAGGGGCTGCTCTTAAGAGGCCAGCCGCATTCCTTGCCACATGCCTCCTCCATTGTCAAAGCCAGAAACAGAGCTCCCGCATCGAATCTCTCTCACACTTTGAGTCTCTCTCCGGGAAGAACCATCCCTTTTAAGTGCTCTCCTGATTAGGTTAGGCCCATCCCAATAATCTCCCTTTCTTAAAGTTAGCTGTGCCTTATGATGCAACCTAATGATGGAGTAAAACCCATCATATTCACGGTCTCGGGGATGATGCAGAATGTACACACCAGGGGCGGGGCTCTTGGGGCTGTCTGGCAATACTGCCCTACACAGATACTCCCTCCAAGAAGCCAAGCACAGGGATACCCCAAAAGGCTCATTTGTGAAGATTAAGACTGAACGCAAGAAGACACTGGAGGGTACTCCTCAGAGTGCAGCAGACTTGCTGATCTGCCCTTACTGCCTTTCAGAGAGACAGCAAGATTGCCGGGGGAAGCAATAGCGAGGTTTGCGGCCCACCGTTTGGCATGGCCAGAATGTGCCAGCTGCCCGGGAACACTGCAGAATGCAGTCAGTTTTGAACAGGCTTCCCAGTACAGCATCCAGGAGGCCGCTTGCTGTGGGCGTGCCGGGGGCAGTGGGAGCTGCAGGTTACAGTCAGAGGACATCAGGCTGGATGAGTCTCCCGCGTCCGGAGACTGTGCCAGGGGAGGCAGCCCATCGCCCTCCAAACACCCACCTGCCCCTTCCAGACTTACCCCTCTGCTGCCTCCACACTGGGGCCATCACAGCCAGGGGGGAGCTCCAACAGCAACAGCTAGATAAAAGCTTTTGTGCTTTTTCTCTAATCACACCTCCCCCTTCATCTCAACTACACAGAGGCTAGAAGGAAAAGGTGAAAGAAATGAAAAAGCCAACCGCTCCGCCCTCCTCTCCCCTAGACACTCAGTGCCCGGATGCTGTTGGGGAAGGGGAGGGACTGGCAGGAGCCCTAAGTCTGAGAATGTACTGTACCAATTTTAATCTGGACCGGACTGCATTTGTGGATACCTGACCATGACTGAGAAGCTAAGGGATCCATTATGAAGAAAGGGAAACGAAGATTCAACAAAGCAGATTAGAAGGTCATGTTTGGAGAAAAAGTAAACCACTTCATGTGTGTTCCTCACCAAAGTCATGCCACTTAATCAGCCAGTTACACTTACAAACACTGTGAACTCGCTGCTTTCGGGAGTGGACATACTCAGTTCCAGTTACCTCAAAAAGTGGGAAGAAATTCAGAGAATCGCCTTCTCACCAGAGCCCAGACATGCACAGTAACAAACTGGGAGTCTCGCGAATGTGTGCAAGAGTGTGTAAATGTGTGCATACACGAGTGTGTGTGTTCATCCATGAGTGTGTGTGCGTGTGAGGAATGTGTGTACAAGGGGAGAGTGCGTGTGAGGGAATGCACATGAGTGTGTGGTGTGTGTCTGTGTGTGTGAGGGCTACACAAGGGTGAATGTGCATGTTTGTGGGGTGGTGGTACAAAAGGCAGGACGGTTCAGGGCTGGCCCCGTGGCCGAGTGGTTGAGTTCGCGCGCTCCGCTGCAGGCGGCCCGGTGTTTCGTTGGTTCGGGTCCTGGGCACGGACATGGCACTGCTCATCGGACCACGCTGGGGCGGCGTCCCACACGCCACAACTGGAGGAACCCGCAACAAAGAGTACGCAGCTGTGTACCGGGGGGCTTTGGGGAGAAAAAGGAAAAAATAAAATCTTTAAAAAAAAAAAAAGCAGGACGGTTCAAGCACAGAGAAAGAAACGGAATACGATGAGGTAATGTACTATGAGCTCTAACTGACTAAATAAAAATAAGAGTTTAAAAACAGGGAGGTGAGTAAAGTACAAAATTTACTTCAATTTGGATTCTCATTTAGGGAGTGGGATCTTAACTGAGGGAGAAGAACCGACATGATGAACTGTTATTGAGGTTTCCAGAGTTGCCAACTTTATTCGCTCCCAAGCCATTTGTCTCTCCGTTAGTTTAATAATTTTCCACAGCTGTTGTGTAATATAACCACGGATGCACTACTGAGCCAATTTCTCCCAGCCAGTCCTGCTTCCAAGGAAACTAATGGGAAGAGACAGCAGCGCGTCTTCCTCACAAACCTAGGAGAGCTTGCAAACTGGGTCACAGTGTGCGCGGTGCTGAGGGAACGGCACAGACGTGACGCCATCTCCATTTAATTTTTTCCTTTGTCTTTCCCTGTCTTGCAAATAGCACATCTTTCTCTTTGATTTCTGAAGAAATCTATTCCTTCCCTATTTCCCTTTCTCTTTAAGAAAAAAAAAAAAGCAGAGCCTCAAAAGTAAAGACACTCATTTTAGGCTCAATTCGCACAAATAGTTGTGCAACAGCGTATGATTCTATAAAGAGCACGGCTTCTATTTCCGTCATCTTATGTCTCCCCGAAAGCATTTTACGATTATTTCTTGCTCTCTGTTTTCCCCATTGGATGACTTAAACACCATTCCCGAGAGGCAGCTGTTTCCAGAATATTGCCCGGTTTATTGAGTTCACGAGAATTGTGACCGTAGGCCGCACCGACCTTTACGGAGAATCACAGGCTTTCATTCCAATCCACTGACTTACAGAGGAAGCAATTTCTCCCAGTGTGTCCCTTCATCCAGGAACATGAGCGATCAAAGGGTCACAGGCTTAGAGCGGGATGGGTTCTCGGCGGCCTTTTGTTCCAGTCCTCTCATTTTACACATGAGGGAACTGAGACCTGGAGAAGTTAAGTTACTTGTTAACTAGTCACCCGGCGGCAGAGCTGTAATCAGCTCTTAGCAATTCTGACCCCTGTGTAAGGCTTTTGTCCCTGCTCTGCGTGGCCTTCTAGATGTTGGTCTTCTTACTATTGAAATAGAGCACATTGCCCAAATGTTGGCTCTGTGAAACTTCCTTACTTTGAGCAAAATGATTCCTAGACTTTCTTTATGGATATGTAATTTAGAAGTATGACTTCTTAACCCCCAAGTCAGTTCGACTGTGCTGCTCCATGCAAGCTGAGAGAGGTATCATTCTCCTGGGAGCTATAAAATGCAGCGTATTAGTGAATGGCGTAGAAAAAATATCAGAACTCTGATAAAAGAAACCCACTGCACAGAACATCTTCCCCCCTATATAACCACAGAGACTAGCCCGGTCAATATTTTCAGTTCACAGGAAAAATAAAGAAATATTCTCAGCTACTGAATTAGGGGCTGGCAAGTGAACTTGGTGCAGGTATGTAAATGTGTGTGCTGGGAATGTATGTTATGAAAATCTAAGTCAGAATGAAGTTGAGGGTCAGACAGAAGATGGAAGGAAAAGCAGGGTTCCAGAGGAGGCTGGAAGAGACGAGGAACAGAGATAATGAATGGCCCACATAACCCACTTCATCTGCCCAATTCGCCGTAGGGAAAGTAAGCTACAAACGATGTAGTCTGCAATAGAGTTGTCTTGCTCTTAGCATAAAACTTACCTACCTGCTGTTGTTACCTTTTTCTCTCTGTTGTTTGGGAAAAACAGCTCAACCCAGTCTGCCCCTGACAAAAGCTTAATGCTAATCTTCTCATTCTGGAATTGAGGCGGTTTCTCTAGTTGCCAACTTGCATGTGTGTGGGTGAGTTTGACAAGTCTCAGGGAAATTGCTGCTTCATCATCCTGCCCCAGATTTGCCCTTTCCCTAGGCGTGAAGAGGAATAAACATCTAGAGAGATCTAGTCCACCCCAGAGGAGGCCAGGGAGGGAGCGCAGCTCCGAAAGAGTCGTGGACCTGCCCGGCTCAATGAAGTGTACCATCTTTTGGTACTTAAAGGGAACAAAACAAAACACCAAAGACTAAGGAACAGTGACAGGGCCACACGACATCAAACTGAAGCAGAGAGACCCCCTCCAGGGAGTGTGTAAGTGAGTCTGAGAAATCAAGGGATTCTAATTAAACACATAGTTTGAGAGAAGTGTTAAGTACTTGGCAGAGAATTACTGGAGTTGGAAATTAATAAATTTCAATCCTGGTGTTAAATGAGCCTTCTGAATTCCAAAATCTAAAAACATGTCTTCAGTTGTGTTCTTAATCTAGCAAGATTATATTCAAGGGTAAAGAGAGGCACAGGCTCTATGCAGAGGGCAGTATGGCGCTGAGCGAGTGTCAGGGGCAGGCGAGTGTGGGGTCAGATGCTGCCTGTATTTAAAATTTTGATATTTTGTCCACCTTCAACTTGTTCATTCATTTTGATTTTTTAAAACTATGTCATTAAAATATTATTTATCTTGATTGCTGTGCTATTTTGTACCCCCCTAAATTTAGTGCTCCATCTAAGCATCTCGCTCGCTTCACTCTAATAGATACAATTACCAGAAGAGTCACCACCTCTTATGGGTTGAATTGTGTCCCAGAAAAGATGAAGTCCCAACGCAACTCCTAGCACCTCAGAATGTGATCTTATATGGAAATAGAGTCATTACAGATGTAATTAGCTAAGATGAGATCATACTGGAGTAGAGTGGGCCCCTAATCTAATATGACTGGTGTCCTTATACAAAGGAGAAACCTGAGGCCAGCCCAGGGGTGTGGTGGTTCAGTTCATGTGCTCCACTTCAGTGCCTGGGGTTTGTGAGTTCAGATGCTGGGTGCAGACAGACACGCCACTCATCAAGCCATGCTATGGTGGCGTCCCACATACAAAATAGAGGAAGATTGGTAACAGATGTTAGCTCAGGGCCAATATTCATCACAAAAAAAACAAAACAAAGAGGAAACTCAGACAGACACCCACACACAGGGAGAATGCCATGTGAATATGAAGGCAGAGATCGGGTGGTTCACCTGTAACAAAGATCACCAGCAAACCACGAGAAGCTGGGAGCGAGGTATGGAAGAGGGTCTCCTTTGTAGTCCTGAGAAGGAACCAACCTGCTGACACCTGGATCTTAGACATTTGGTCTCCAGAGCCATGAGATGATAAATTCCTGCTGGTTAAGCCACCCAGTCTGTGGTGCTTTGTTACAGCTCTAGCAAACTAATACACTATCCTTGGCCTTAAGGAGAGACAACACCCCCATATCAGTCAGTCAGAAGTGACCCATTGCAATCTTGTAGCCAGGGAAGACCATATCAGCTCTCAGCACAGAGATGCAAATACCAAGCCAAATCCTGACACTAAGGGGGTAGGGATGGGAGGTAAAATCTGGCTCATTGTAGGGAGAATGAGGCAGAGTTGGAATTACGGCTGTAATTATGGTCAGAACATGGTAACCCTAAACAAATGCCAGAGCCAGAGAGGTCAGAAGAAAGAAACCCTCTGAGGGCAGGTCTGTGGTCAAAGCAAGGGGAGGCATCAGGCAGGGAAGGCATGCTGAGTGTCCCCTCAGACAACAACTTCTTCATCTTAGGAGAGCCTTTACCCATCTGGGAAGAGCATGTTTGAGCCCTCCATCTGACCTTGTGGCTTAACGAAGCTCCTACTGTGTGTTTAGGTCAGTACCAGTTTCTGTAACAGAAAGAGCAAGCAAGTGTCAGAAGGAGTCAGTCGTATCAGAACATATGGAAAAGGAGAGATATGAACAATGCAACTTCCTTGACCTTTTCTTAAGGTTGGTCTTCAAGAATTTGTGTTGATTTTTGAAGAGAAAGTAACAGGAAGGGAGGGAGGAAGGAAGGAAAAGGATGGAGAAATGAAGGGAAGTAAGAGAAGCAAGGTCAAAGAGTTGAAGGTCACTGGTTTTATCCCCAGCATCTTATTTCAGATTTGGTCTACAGAGGAGCCAATTCTCATCCACGTTTTAGACACTTTGACCATCCTCTCATTTTCTCTTTCTGGAAGAGGCCTGATACTCATGGGCCAGGACTGCTGTGTTAAAGATCAGTCCAGTTGCAAAGCATGACTTTTATCTTCTCTTGCCGTTTCTGGATTCCGGCAGCTGGCGCAATAAGAGAAATAGTATCATTCTCTGCCTTGGGACTGGAGGACTGACTATGTCCTCTCTGGTGTCCAGAGGAGACTGCATGGCCCAAATTACTGACCTCACCAAAAACTAAGGGGTCTAGACTGATCCGTTCGGTCATTGACACTATTCAAAAATGAAATTACGCCTCATATGTTAAGGTTAAGCCATTACAGTCACTTATTTTGCTTGCAAAAAACATCATTCTCATCCTTCTAAGGTTCCTCATCAGGAACTGTTTGAAACTTGCTTCCTTTGGTCACAATTTTACAACACAGATTGGTCTCTTGCTTTCTTGCTCCCTTTCCTAGGACACTAGTATGTGTAACCAGTAGCCTTCGCGTCGTATTGCCATAGCAGGGGCCTGCCTCTCGTTTATTTTCCAGGGAAGAACAAGAGATAAAATAGGCAGAAATTCAGAGAGAAAGAAATTAAAGGGTAGAGTTTGGCTCCAGCCTAAAGCACATTGTCCAGTCCAGCTTCTACGAGAGGTCTGTGCTGGGGTGTGAGGGCTGTCACACAGTTAACAAAGTTATACTTCTTTCCTCATTGGCCCTTGATCCTCCAGTACGTATGACATCCATTAGAACCTGGACTAAGTGACAAAATAGACCATCACCACTAAGTGTAATCCTTCACTCACAATTGCCAGCTATTATTTAAAGGAAAATAGAAATATTTTAAAGTTTTCTGAAAAGTTAATCCAAGGCAGTGCTTCTTAAATTGAGGTCCGTGGATCATTGGCATCAGAATCTCCTGAGGTACACAAATCTGAATTTTAAACAAGCTCCCCAGGTGATTTTTATGTATCCTGATGTTCAAGGTCTAGAACATATGTAGCCCACAATAATATAGTTAGATGTTTCCTCACCATAAGTACAAGAATGTTAGTAAGTCCTCTTTGGCTGTTTCTCAGTGAGTGTCTCTTCCTCCCAGCCCTACTTTTTGATGACTAACTTAAATGGTTTCTCTTCTCTCTGCCTCAGAGTCTCTCTTAACCCAGGGCCTGGATCTGATCATGTCAGATATTCTAGAACAGATCCTAGCATTCATGAGATTACTTGGGTAGAATAATTACCTAGAGCTCCTCAGAGTTAAAAGGCTTCACACATGGAGACAGACACTTAAGTGTTCCGTACATAAGAAGTTAAATTTAGTCAAATAACATTGCGTTGTAAAACCAAGAAAAGATCATCATTATAAAGGAGAAATCCTCGTTGAGCCAAAAGATTGGTGACTATTAAACACCTGCAAGGCACATGGTGGAAGCCTCGGTCTTAAGCCACATGACTTGGCTTCTTTTTCCAAACCATCCTATAAATAAGCTGTTCTCAACTGGAGAAAACTTTCCCCCCAAGGGATATTTGACAACATCTGGAGACATTTTGGGTTGTCACAATGGGAGGGGCTACTGGCATCCACTCGGTAGAGGACAAGGGTGCTGCTTAAGATCCTAGTGTGTCCAGGACAGCCTCACAATGAGGAACTATCCATTCCCAAATTTCAAGGACCAAGTTTGAGAAACCCTGAAGGAAAGCATAGGACAGTTTTAGAAGAGGTCAACCAGATATTCTAAGGTTATATGAGAACTGGGTGACATTGGAGATAAGAAATAAGTAGAGAAGCTCTGGAAAGCAAGAAGTAGAAGCTAAAGACATTGTAGTTGAGGAACAAGAACTGGGGATTTTTTAGGTATTTTGACACCTGGAAAGAGGGAAAGGGAGTTCATAGTGCGACAGATTCTGTTGGTTTTCCACCAAAGTTCATTCATCCCTTGTTCCAAAGTAATATGGTTTAAACTGGGCATATAACTGCCCAACTAAGCACTGTGCATCCCAGCTACCCTTGCAGTTAGATATGATCATGTGACCAAGTTCTCCTGGCTGGAGTGTAAGCTGAAGCGATGTGCACAACTTCCACCTTAACGGGAAGTTGTAGCCGTCAAATTTCTTTTTCTTCTTTTTTTTAGTGAGCTGAAACACAGGCACGGTCATAACCCAACCATGAGGACAGTGCTCTAGAGGAGGGGTAAGTAAATTCTTTCTTAAAGATCCAGATGGCAAATATTTTCATCTTGGTGGTCCATTTGGTCTTTGTTGCAGCTACTCAACTCTACCCATGAAAGCAGCTATAGACAGTATTTTAACAGATGGGCACGGCTGTGCTCCAATAAAACTTATTTACAAAGACAGCCTGGGGGCCATATTTGCAGATCCCTGCCCTAGGAGAGGACAAAGGAACAAGATGAAAGAAATATGGGTCCCCAATGGGCTTCCTGGAACAAGCCACCCCGCCAATTTGAACCATGACCGGGGCCTGATTAATATGAGAAAGACATGAATGTCTCTATTCTTTAGACAGTGTAGCTTTGGAAGTCTTTGTTATAGCCACTTAACCATCACCCTAACAGACCTTCATTTCCAGACTGAGTTAGGCATCTTATATATTTTTTATTTAATCTTTATAAAAACATCTTGAGACAAGTATTGTTCTGATTGTTTTATAAATAGTGATACGGAGGCTCAGAAACACTTAGTGTCATGCCCCCAAAGGTGGGAAATATCAGAGCTGGGACTTGTGATTTGAATCTGGGTCTATCTTACTTCAAGACTCCAGACTCTTTGAACATACTGTGCTACCTCACTACTAAGCAGCCAGTGTACAATCACGTGCAAAAAGAGGGGTACAGGTTCTCCTAGCTATCAGCCCAAAAACTTATGATTTGTCCTTTCAAAATCCAACCCAAGGCCCACCTCTTCCAGAAAGGCTAAATCCCTTGCCCTCAGTTCTTGCAGGACTGACTGTAGTCTTGACGGATATTTTGCTTTCTAACTCTTACACGGTTATCTTTATACGGGTATAGCCGGTCTCCCTGAATGGTCAGTAAACTCTTCCACGGCAAAGCCTGCCTCATACCTCATCAACCCCCACTTTCAGGTCCTACGCTGCACACACAGAACGCTGCTCAGGAGGAGCGTTGCTCTCTCTGATGCAGGTTGTTGACTGGCCTCTGCTCTGTGGCTCTAACACACTCTGTCAGGGGAAGAGAGGCAATGGGGGTGTTTAATCTTTTCATATCTTGGTCTTCTCACAAATACTGGCATCTGTCTCATGGGAAGAAGACTCATGTGACCAATGCAAAGAGTTCACATACTGTAAGATTAAGTCTGGGTTAAATGGCTGCAGTATTGTCTGCTTTGGTAAAGCAGAACCTGGGGGAACTCTACCCTGCCCCCCCTTCACTGTGTTGCTGACAGAGGTCTGCTTTGTTTTCCTTTGTGACATACTCATGTTTCACTCTCAGTGTGTGCCCACATGGAGTTTTTCATTCATGGCTGGATTTTCTATTGTTCTGATTTAAATCCTTTTAAGATTCTCAAACTGCACATTGCCATGAGCTAAATAGTGCCCAACAGTAATCTAATACCAGGCAAAGACCACCCAGAACTATTCTCCTGGACTCAGGTGACTGGGTTCTGCCTCCTTTACAACTCTGCTCACAGTGCCTTCCAGTGACCAGGAAAAACCTTCAGGACTGCTTCCTTCTCCAACCTCAAAACCTATTTTGTTAGCTTCCTATAAGGAAAGAACCACTAGAAACCAGCTTCTTAAGTCACTATTAGTTTTCTCATCACCAATATTTCTAAACCAATATAACTCATGAGTGGGAAATAACTCAAACACATCAGAGACAATCTCTGAGTTAGAACTTCTGCTCCTCCTTCTGAGACCAGGCCCCTCCAGGGCAGGGTCTGAGCCTTATGAATCTTTATAGTTCGAATGACCACCCTGACATTTACCAAGTGATCAAGAAATATTTGTGGATCTAAAATGATTTGCATCATCTCCTGCACCAAAGGAAGACAGCTGTCCCAACTGGGGACCCACTGCAGGGGCTTGCCTCTGGGGACAGTGACTTCCAAACTCAGACGCCGTCACCCCATCCACCTCCACACCCAGGAATCACCTGCCTGTTGCCCTTTATTGTGGTAAGAACAAATACTACATGTGTTACGATTCGAGATGCTGAGGGGCAGTCAAATGCCTTCTAATTAATTAAGGTGGATTAAATAACCGAAAGAAAAGATTCTGAGTGTTCTATGATTTTAGCTTTATATTGAAATACTCAGTGACTACCTGCTCCTCTGTGTGCCATGAATCACGCAGTGAACAAGTGATTTAAGGTGACTACTAGATTATGCCCAGGAGGGCCTGTCAATATGGCTTGCAATCAACTGCCACTTTATATCAAGGCTAATGGAATGAAATGTAATATGAAATTCTGGTTTGGAGAAAAATAAAATAGTGGTTGTCCATTGATTAAATTTACCTGAAAGTCTGACATATTCATCGACCAAATGCTATATTTCTGAATGAGTCATGTGCTTTTAAGAGGCTGCCAGTAAAATGCTGCTTGAGTTTTACACTGATCACTGAAAGCTTTCATTCCCTAAGTTAACTCCTGGGATCCTAGGACAGAGGGCTCAGAAACTCCAAACATACCCAATAGGTACTGGGGGCCTTGATTGGTCCTGTCTGCCTGCTGCTGAGGACCCACACCCTGTGGGCTGAGATCACAGACCAGAAAGGGCCTTGGGGGTAAACTGGTCCAAAGCTCCCACTTTACAGATGAGGACATCTTTCTGCTTTGCCGTCTGTATCAATTTCCTATTGCTGCTGTAACAAATCACATAAACTTAGCAACTTAAAACAACACAATTTTATTATCTTACAGTTCTGGAGATCAGAAGTCTAAAATAGGTCCACAGGGCTGGGTTCCTTCCAGAAGTTCCAGGGGAGAATTCCTTCCCTTTCCCTTTCCAGCTTCTAAATGCTGCCTGCATTCTTTGGCTGTTGTCTGCCTCCTTCATCTTTAAAGTCAACAGCACAGCATATTCTCTCCCCTCTGACCTCCTGCCTCCCACTCATAAGGACTCTTGTGATTATATGGGGCTTACTCACATAATCTAGGATAATCTTCCCATTTAAAAACCTTTAATTTAGTCATATTTGCAAAATTCCTTTTGCCATATAAGGTAACATATTCCCAGGGCCCAGGGATCCGATCATAGGCATCTTTGGGAGGAGTGGTCATTATTCAGCCTACTATGCTGTCAAAAGAGGAAATGTCATAAACAAACTACTGAGAACGTTTCTTTTCAGCCTCCATTGATGGAGGCTCCGGTATCTTGTCAATCTCCGAGATTGTGCGGTGAAAGCGCAGAGCGTGGGCGCAGAGATGACACAGGCTCCACGTGACCTGGCTTTGCCATTCACAAGCTCTGTAAGCTTGGACCAAATAATTCATGAATTGCACATGCTGCTTAAGCATCAAAACCTTGAAAGAAGAGGCAGGAAATGAAGCAGCTGAGACAGAGGGTGAGAGAACTGAAATGTCATGCTGAGGAATTCCGTGCAAAAGTGTGAGTTGCATGAAAGCGGAGATCTCTTCTGCTCTGTTCACACCTGCATCACCAGTACCTAGAAGAGCCCTTCCGCATGAACATTTGATGAATGCAAGGATGAGTGTTCGATTTCATTAACCTGTACTATGACGACTATCATGAAAATGATTTCTGCATCTCTTTGTTGCCCACTAGATTCTAAGCTTCTTGAGCAAGGGACCAAATCTTGTTCTAATTTACATACTCACTACACCTAATAGGTACATGCTTAGATGCTCTTAATATGAAAGAACCTACTAGATGCATGCTCCCATGCACCTAATAGTCAAACTACTCATAGATTTTAAATTAAATGTTCTGTTCCCACAGATAAGTATAAATTTGAAAGAAATCATTTATGAGATCTCGTCAAAATTGCAGCATAGGCAGGCTCTGAACACACCTCCTCCCATGAACATAACAAGGTTACAACTATTCTTGGAAAAATTACCCTGGAGAGAGAATTGAAAACTGGATAAAAGGAACTCCCACAACAAGAGACAGTCCTGACTGAGGTGGAAGAGGCATAAATTCCTTCTGGAGAGAAGAAAAGCCACCTTTGCAAGCCGTGGACCTTCACAGCTGAGCAGGAGCCACTCTAAGGTACACAGCATTCCCTGGAGAAATGGGAACCTGAGCAGGGGCACATTATAGCTATAAGCATCCTTCAGACTCAGTACAACTGAGACGAGGCTCATAATATCTAGCTTCACTGGCTATTAACTACAACCAGAAATACCTCCAGAAAAGCTATCAGATGTAAGCTGAAAAAAGCCAACTCATAAAGGACCCATGCACAAATTCACCTGTCTCAGAGAGCAACCTAAAATCACTAGAAAGAAAGGTGCACAGCCCTTCGGTGAAAAGAGACTCACCTGGTGGGCTCTGGATGCTTCTCAGTGAGAGGTGAGACCTCTCCAGAGACTGAGACATTGGCAGCAGCCATTGTTATGACCAAGTACAGGTGTGCTGACACAGACACTGGCAGATACCATTGGAGTTCTTCCCCTGGCCTGTTAGCCCAGGGGTCTGCCCCACCAACTAGAGTGGGGATTTAGTACAGTTCAGCCAAGACAGGCAGCCCACCCTAGGGACTGGCCCCACCCAACAGCAAGCCCTCAGGCTACTTGTCAGCCTGCATAGACTGGATGCCTCTATCCTCTAGAGGTACACATAAGTATCTGCCTCTGTGGGGCAGGGCCTGTGCAAAGAGCAGGTGAACTGTGGGGGACATTGGTGGAGATCATGGAGGTCTCTGCAGTGGGGCAACTGGGTATTTTCCAGGGGGTCAGGAAATGTGCATGAGCCAGGACTGTGTTGCCAGTGTGGTGTGTGAAGCTGTGGGGGGTGAGGCTTATCAGTGGCGGAAGACCTGTGCTTCACAAACAGCCACATAGGGGATCCGACCCTCCTTCCAAAGCCTGGAACAATTACCCAATCATGCCTGGGGCCAGTCCCACTCAGCTGCAATCCTAAGAGAGCTGACAACAGCCTTGCAGGCCTGAGGCCTACAGCAATTGTAAGCCCCTGAGCCTAGTAACCAGCTACACTGGGTGCCTGCTCACTTAACAGAAAAACTGCAACAGCAGTGTGCTATTAGACCTTGCAGCCAGCAGTGCTGGGGCTCCCCAGATCTGATTTACAAACAGCCAGCCGAGGACGGAAAGCCTAGACTCCCTGGTTACCTGCAGTAAGAGCAACCCTGCTGCAGCAGAAGGACAAACGTAGCCCACATGGGGGTCACTCCAGGAATATTTGGACTGGTGATGAGAGGGAAGCACACTGCTGGGCCTCAGAAGGCATCTCTTATATAAGACCACTTCTACAAGATCAGGACACACAGCTGACTCACCTAATTCACAGATATAAGCACAGAGAAAGAGGCATAATGAGGAGGCAAAGGAATATGTTCCAAGCAAGGGAACAGGACAAAACCCCAGAAAAAGAACTAAATGAAACAGAAATAAGCAATCTACCTGACAAAGAATTCAAACAAAAACTCATAAGGATGTTCACTGACCTTGAGAGAAGAATGGATGAACACAGTGAGTACATCAATAAAGAATTGGAAAATATAAAAAAGAACCAATCAGAAATGAAGACTACAATACTGGAAATGAAAAATTCACTAGAGGGACTCAATAGCAGAGCAGATGATACAGAAGAATGGATCAGTGAGGTGGACAAAAGACTAGAGGAAATCACCCAAGCTGAAGAGATACAAGAAAAAAGAATTAGAGAGAATGACAACAATCTAAGGGAACTCTGGGACAATATCAAGCACACTAACAATCATATTACAGGTGTCCCAGAAGGAGAAGAGAGAAACAAAAGGGTAGAGAATCTATTTCAAGATATAATAGCTGAAAACTTTCCTAACCTAAGGAAGGAAATAGATATCCAAGTACAGGAAGCACGGAGAGCATCAAACAAGATGAATCCAAAGACACCCAGACCAAGACACATTATAATTAAAATGTCCAAAATTAAAGATAAAGAGAGAATCCTAAAAGCTGCAAGAGAAAGACAACAAGTGACATACAAAGGAAAGCCCTTGAGGCCATCAGCTGACTTCTCAGCTGAAACCCTACAGACTAGAAGAGAGTGGCAAGACACATTTAAAGTGCTGAAAGGAAAAAAGTACAGACAAGAATACTCTATCTGGCAAGGTTCTCATTCAGAATGGAAGGAGAGATAAAGAGTTTCCAAGACAAGCAAAAACTAAAGAAGTTTATCACCAAGAAACAAGCTTTACAAGAAAGGCTTAAGGGAATTATTTAAGTGGAAAAGAGAAGACCACACATAGGAATATGAAAATTATCAAAAAAAAAGGCCATAAAATTACTGGTAAAGGCAAAAAATACAGTAAAGTTAGCAGATCAACCACCTATGAAGATAATATGAAGGTTAAAGAACAAAAGTACAAAAATTACCAATTTCAATGAAAAGAGAGTAATGTATACACACACACAAAATAAGAGGTTAGATATGATTTCAAAAACATAAAATGTGGGAGGAAGGGAGTAAAAGACTAGTGCTTTTAGAAAGAGGTCAAATTAAAGAGACTATCAACTCAATATAAATTGCTATATACATAGAATAATACATATGAATCTCATGGTAATCACAAACCAGAAACCTATGATAAACACACAAATAATGGAGAGAAAGAAAATCAAACATGTGACTAAAGAAAGCCATCAAACCACAAGGGAAGAGAGCAATAAAAGAAGAAAAAAACAGAGAAGAACTACTAAAACACCCAGAAAAAAGCAACAAAATAGCAATAAGTACATATTTATCAATAGCTACTTTGAATTCAATGGACTAAATGCTCCAATGAAAAGGCAAGGGTGACCAATTGGAAAAAAAAAAAAAAGACCCATATATATGCTGCATAGAAGAGACACACTTCAAACCTCGAGACACTCACAAACTGAAAGTGAAGGATAGAAAAAGACACTCCATGCAAATGGCAAAGAAAAGAAAGCAGGGGTAGCAATACTTATATCAGAGAAAACAGACTTTAAAACAAAAACTGTAGCAAAAGACACACAGGGGCACTACACAGTGATAAAGGGAACAATGCAACAAAAGGATATAACACTTATAATTATCTAAGCACCCAACATAGGAGCACCTAAATGTATAAAGCAATTATTAACAGAAATAAAAGGAGAAATAGACAGTAACACAATAATAGTAGGGGATATTAACACTCCACTTGCACCAACGGATAGATCTTCCAAACAGAAGATCAATAGGGAAACATTGGCCTTAAATAACATGTTAGACCAGATGGACTTAGTAGATACATAGAGAACATTCCATCCAAAAACCACAGAATACACATTCTTTTCAAATGCACATGGAACATTCTCCAGGATTGACCACACATTAGGCCACAAAACTAGTCTCAATAAATTTAAAATTGAAATAATACAAAGCATCTTTTCTGACCACAAAGGTATGAAACTAGAAATCAACTACAGGAAGAAAATCAGAAAAGCCACAAATATGTGGAGATTAAACAAAATGCTACTGAACAACTATTAGATTAATGAAGAAATCAAAGGAGAAATCAAAAAATACCTAGAGACAAATGAAAATGAAAATAAACATGCTAAAATCTATGGGATACAGCAAAAGCAATTCTAAGAGGGAAGTTTACAGCAATTCAGGCCTACCTCAACAAACAAGAAAAATACCAAATAAACAATCTAACAATTCACCTAAAGGAACTAGACAAAGAAGAAGACAAACAAAGCCCAAAATCAGCAGAAGGAAGGAAATAATAAAAATCAGACCAGAAATAAATGAAATAGAGACTGAAAAAACAACAGAAAAAATCAGTGAAACCAAGAGCTGGTTCTTCGAAAAGATAAACAAAATTGACAAACCTTTAGCAAGACTCACCAAGAAAAACAGAGAGAAGATTCAAATAAATAAAATCAGAAATGAAAGAGGAGAAATTACAACAGACACCTCAAAAATAAAAAAGATTGTAAGAGCATACTATGAAAAGCTATACACCAACAAATGGGATAATCTAGAAGAAATAGATAAATTCTTATAATTATAAAACCTTCCAAAACTGAATCAAGAAGAAGTAGAGAATTTGAATAGACCAGTCATCAGAAAGGAGACTGAAACACTAATCAAAAACCTCCCAAAATACGAAAGTCCAGGACGAGATGGCTTCCCTGATGAATTCTACCAAACATTCAAAGAAGACTTAATACCTATCCTTCTCAAACTTTTCAAAAAAATTGAAGAGGAGGGGAAGCTTCCTAACTTGTTTTATGAAGGCGACATTATCCTGAGAGCAAAACCAGACAATGATAACACAAAAAAAGAAAATTACAGGCCAATATCACTGAGGGACATCAGTGCAAAAATACTCAACAAAATACTAGCAAATCAAATACAACAATACATTAAAAAGATCATAGACCGCAATAGAGTAGGATTTATTCCAGGGGTGCAGGGATAGTTCAATATCCACAAATCAATCAACATGACACCACATTAACAAAATGAAGAATAAAAATCACATGATCATCTCAATGGATGCAGAGAAAGCATTTGACAAGATATAGCATCCATTTATATAAAAACTCTAACTAAAATGGGTATAGAAGGAAAATACCGTCAACATAATAAAGGCCATATGTGACAAACCCGCAGCTAATATCATTCTCAATGGAGAAAAACTGAAAGTTATCCCTCTAAGAACAGGAACTAGACAAGGATGCCCACATTCACCACTCTTATTTAACACAGTATTGAAAGGCTTAGTCAGAGCAATCAGGCAAGAAAAAGAAATAAAAGGGATCCAAATTGGAAAGAAGTCAAACTGTCACTATTTGCAGATGACATGATTTTATATATAGCAAATCCTAAAGAATCCACTAAAAAAACTTTTAGAAATAATAAATGAATACAGTCAAATTGCAGGATACAAAATCAACATACAAAAATCAGTTGCATTTCTATATACTAAAAACAAAACAGCTGGGGCTAGCCCCATGGCCCAGTGGTTAAGTTCATGCACTCTGCTTTGGCTGCCCAGGGTTTCGCTACTTCAAATCCTGGGCGCAGACATGGCACCACTCATCAGGCCATGCTGAGGTGGCATCCCACATGCCACAGCTGGAAGGACCCACGACTAAAGGTACACAACTATGTACTGGGGAGCTTTGGGAGAAAAAGGAAAAATAAAATCTTTAAAAAAAAACAAAATAGCAGAAAGGGAAATTAAGAATACAATCCCATTTATAATTACAACAAAAAGAATAAAATACCTAGGAATAAACTTAACCAAAGAGGTGAAAGATGTATACGCCGAAAACTATAAAACATTGTTGAAAGAAATGGAAGAAGACACAAAGAAATGGAAAGATACTCTGTGCTCTTGGATTGGAAGAATTAACATAGCTAAAATGTACATACTTCCTGAAGCAATCTATAGATTCAATGCAATCCCTATCAAAGTTTCAACAACATTTTTCACAGAAATAGAGCAAATATAAAACAAATATAAAATTTATATAGAAGAACAAAAGACCTCGAATAGCCAAAGGAATCCTGAGGAAAAAGAACAAAGCTGGAGGTACCACACTCCCTGATTTCAAAATATACTACAAAGCTATAGTAACCAAAACAACATGGTACTGACACAAAAACAGTCACACAGATCAATGGAAGATAATCAAGAGCCCAGAAATAAACCCACACGTTTATGGACAGCTAATCTTCCATGAGGGAGTCAAGAACAAACAACGGAGAAAGGAGAGTCTCTTCAATAAATGGTGTTGGGCAAACAAGACAGCCACATGCAAAAGAATGAAAGTAGACCATTATCTTACACCATACACAAAAGTTAACTCAAAATGGATAAAAGACTTGAATGTAAGATCTGAAACCATGAAACTTCTAGAAGAAAACAGGCAGTACACCCTTCAACATTGGTTTTAGCAGCGTTTTTTCAAATACCATGTCTGAACGGGCAAGGGAAACAACAGGAAAAATAAACAAATGGGACTACATCAAACTAAAAAGCTCCTGCAAGGCAAAGGAAACCATCAACAAAATGAAAACACAAGCTAACAATTGGAAGAAGATATTTGCAAACCATGTATCAGATAAGGGGTTAATATTCAAAATATACAAAGAACTCATACTTTTCAACAACAAAAAAACTAACAACGCACTTAAAAAATGGGCAAAAGATCTGAACAGACATTTCTCCAGAGAAGACTTACAGATGGCCAACAGGCACATAAAAAGATATTCAACATCGTTAAGTATCAGGAAATGCAAATCAAAATTACAATGAGATATTACCTCACTCCCATCAGAATGGCTATAATTAACAAGACAAGAAACAATAAGTGTTGGAGAGGATGTGGAGAGAAGGGAACTTTCATATCCTGCTGGTGGGAGTGCAAACTGGTATAGTCACTATGGAAAACAGTATGAAGTTTCCTCAGAAATTTAAGTATAGATCTTAAGTTGAAAATTAAGTATAGATCTACCATATGATCCAGCTATTCCACTGCTGGGTATTTATCCAAAGAACTTGAAAACACAAATGCATAAAGATACATGCACCTCTATGTTCACTGCAGCATTATTCACAATAGCCAAGATTTGGAAGCAACCTAGGTGCCCATCAAGGGATGAATGGATAAAGAAGATGTGGTATATATACACAATGGAATACTACTCAACCATGCGAAACGATGACATCCAGCCATTTGTGACAACATAATTGGACTTGGAGGGTATCGTGCTAAGTGAAATAAGTCAGAGGTAGAAAGTCAAATACCGTATGATCTCACTCATAAGTAGAAGATAAAAACAATGAAAATCAAATACATAGCAACAGAGATTGGATTAGTGGTTACCAGAGGGAAAGAGGGGAGGCAGCAGGGCGAAAGGGGTGACTAGGCACATGTGTGTGGTGATGGATTGTAATTAGTCTTTGGGTGGTGAACATGATGTAATCTACACAGAATTAGAAATATAGTACAATGTACACCTGAAAGTTATATAACGTTATGATCCAATGTTACAGCAATAAAAAAAAGTGAAAAAATATTTTGGAAAAAGATGAAGTATTTGGCTGGCAACTGTTCTTGTGGAATAATTCTATTTCCAGGAATAAATCCTAAGGATTAAAAAAAAGGAATCATTTATTTAGTAGCATATTTATAAACTTTCTCACACGTCTTTTTAGGAAATCTTTTTAGGAATATATTCATTAGTTTTAAATAGAAAATGAAACAGACAAGAGAACTCTTAAAAACGCTGTGGACTACAGCAGAAGTCAGTGCCCTGCCCACAGCACATCAATGCCCACTCCCGTGTGTGCAACCCCATGGCTCCCAACTGCAAGCTGTTTCCAATCTTTGCTGAAGGCTTCTCTGGCCACCGACTGGCCCAGGGCAGTGCAGACGTGCCAGGAAGTTAACACCTCCCAGAGCAGCCCTGCCAGTGACTGATGGGAATTAGGATGAATACCTAAGCCCTCTCACCTCTCGGATGAGATAACACCAAGGTATGTTCTGCATGGTCTCCCCAAGTTCCGCAGTGGGATGAAGCCTCAGTTGCCCAGAGCGGCAATCTGCTCAACAACACTTCTTCTTTTTTTTTTACATTGTGTAATTTCAGGTGTACATTATTATATATCAGTTTCCATATAGACTGCATCGTGTTCACCACCAATAGTCTAGTTTTTATGTGTCACCATACATATGTGCCTCTTTACCCTTTTTGCGCTCCCCTGACCCCCTGCCCCTCTGGTAACCACTAATCTGTTCTCTTTGTCCACGTGTTTGTTTATCTTCCACATATGAGTGAAATCATCTGGTGTTTGTCTTTCTCTGTCTGGCTTATTTCACTTGACATAATACTCTCAAGGTCTGTGCATGTTGTCACAAACAGGACAATTTTGTCCTTTTTATGGCTAAGTAGTATTCCACTGTGTGTGTGTGTGTGTGTGTGTGTGTGTGTACACCACACCTTCTTCATCCATTCATCTGTTGAAGGGCACGTGGGTTCAACAACACATTTTTGCTGGCTTCCTTCCCATGTCTCACTTCCCCACTCACCTACCAGTGCTTTCTGGAATCACCTTCCAAGTAAACTACCTGCATCCGTTCTTTGCCTTGGGGTCTGCTTCTGTGGCCACAAGTCAAGGCACACCTGCAGCCACCGGAAGCTGGAAGAAGCAAGGAAGGCACTCTCCCCCAGACTCTCAGGAGGGACCGCAGCCCTGCCGGCTGACACCTTGACTTAAGCCCAATGGAGTAGATCTTGAATTCCAGCCACCAGAACTGCGAGAGAATTCATTCCTGTTGTTTAAAGCCACCAAATTTGTGGTAATTTGTTATGGTGGCCCCAGGAGACTAATACACGTTTACACAGGATAAGTCATTCCTTTTAATAAAACTGAAGCATCTTGGGGCTGACCCAGTGGCCCAGTGGTAAAGTTTGCAAGCTCCATTTTGGCAACCTGGGGTTCCCTGGTTCAGATCCCCGGTGCGGACATAGGCACCACGGCTCAAGCCATGCTGTGGTGGCATGCCACATATAAAATAGAGGAAGATGGGCATGGATGTTAGCTCGGCAACAATCTTCCTCAGCAAAAAGATGAGGACTGGCAGTGGATGTTAGCTCAGGACTAGTCTTCCTCAAAAAAAAAAAAAAAACCTGAAGCCTCCTGAGAAGTGTTTACCTCTTTTAGACTTCTAAGATTTAATTTCTCCGTTCTGAAATGAAAATGTACACGTTCACAGTAGTTATTTGAAGTGGATAACATTGCTCCCCTGTATAAAATCCCCCTATGGTTTGCATCCAACTTAGAAAAAACACAGCTTCTCCTCACTGGACTTCAAAGCACCACGTGGCTCCGCCAGCCTCTCCCCACCTCCTCTTGTCCACACTCTGGCGACATGGGCCTTCTTTCCCATCCTTGAACAACCCGCAGAGCCGCTGCACTCGCTCAGTCCTCAGCCCGGAACCCTCTTCTCCCAACCTTCCTTACACTCAGATCTCAGCTCAGACACGGCTCCTCAGAGAAGTCCGCCTGGGTTCCCTGTCTAACGTCGCCATCCCCTCGCCCTGTTCTAACTCTCTGCACAGCACAGTTCAGTACCTTCTGTTTCTGTGTCATGACTGTGTTTCATGGTTTCCACTCCTAGCTTCTAAGTTCCACTGCAGAAACCTTATTTGGAGCAGATCACATTACTCCCCTGTATAAAATCCTGCGGTGGTTTGTGTCCAACTTAGAGTAAAATGCACATCTCCTCACTGGGCTGCAAATCCTACCTGACTCGCTGTGCTGGATCCCCCGATAGCAGAACAGACCCTGGCACAGAGTTGGGCGCAGTGAATGTGTGTGAGTGCTGAATAGAAGAATAAATGAATTCTGCTGGGGATGTGACTTACTGGCTTTATTATTTCCTCTTCAATACGGGTTGCAAACCCGGATGCCCGCAGTGCCAGGAGGCGCAGTAAGAGAACGCATGGCTGGGGTAGAGGGCACAGAGGCCCATCAGACCCTGACGATGTTGCCACAGGGAATTTGGGCCCAATGTAGCCAGATTTTCTGAGTTTTTACTTAAAGAGACACACCCAAAACCCAAGTTTTCATATGAGGCCTCCAGTTTTTAGATATTGTCTCCAATTATTTTAAATAGTGTTCTAGCCAATCAAATTTACCTGCCAGTCAAATTCAGCCCAAGGCTCCCATTTTGCTGTTTTCTCTTCAGCCTCCCTTGGTTTCCAGGGCATGAAGAGGTGGATAATAGAATAAACTTGAACTGCCCAATCATCAGAATTTAAAAAGGGAAGAAGTCAAATGCAGTTTCAGGAACACACACACATGTAAAACACACAGCTTAATGAGGATATCCATGTTGGCCCCATGCTAAAAAAAAAAAATGAGAGCAGAAACATCACAGCTTGGTGCAGACTGGGCCTACAATCCGAGCTGAGTGCTGGGAAAATGCAGCCCTCGCTTCAAAGCATCGCCCAAGGATGACCGTGGATACCAGAACTCTACATAAGTCCTCAACCTGCAATGCTAAGGTCAGAAACACTGCTGCGAGCTGGCTGCAGCATACTCTCTTCATAATTGACGTGCATATCCTTGTTACTGCTTATGGAGATATTTTATTCAAACACGTATTCTTTACTTCCTGGGATTTCTGACGACACAGTGTGACTGACCCGCCCCTCTGGGTGCCTGGCGTGGTCTCAGATCTTCAGGCCCAGTGTGTGGTTGCTGCTTTCGCAGATGTGCAGACTTAAGAAGAGACATTTACATTAGATGCCCTCTCTGAAATCTCACACTTCAGTGTGGAATGGTGAAAAGCCCCAGGTTGAGCTTGACTTTTCTGGTAACTATCAGGTGCCCATGCACAAATCAGTGACCCTTTCTGGGCCGCAGTTTCCAAATCTGTAGAATAAGGGAGCTGATTATGGAAAGGCTGCAGATCTCCCCCGCGACGTGGCAGTCTCTGATTACATGACCTGCCTCGCAGGTCTTCCCGCCTATTCCCTCAGGTGCTGCCTGTGGACTTCAGCGAGGCTCGCCAGCATCTGCAAAAGTGGAAGTAACAGAGGTACAAAGGCCCAAGGATGGAGATAAGAGAATTGACTTCCTCCACATTCTCCCTGGACCACGTTTTATGAAGAGCAACTTTGGTGGCAAACCCCTGACAGGCGCACCTACCTATTTGTACCATGGCCACTTAGCTACATCTGACCATTTCAAGAAAAAGAAAACTCTTCTAAACAATTCTGGGAAGGATGCTGAGGAGGATTATTTTTGATCACAGACGAACTCAGAAATATACTTTCTTCTTACTCTTTTGAATAAATGATTCATGGAAAACATGCATTTTAAGGAATTGAATGCTTTTTGGTTGTTTTCCTGGAACTGTCCATTTCTGAACAGTCTCTGAAGACCAGTAATAAATATACACAGCCATATAGCTAAGTGATTATGAGAATGCCGTTATGTTTCTGTTACATTTGCTTTAGAAAAATTCATTAATAAGTAAGCATATTCCATAAATATGCCAGATAAAACAAAGGTAATGAGATTCACTTTTAGCAAGTCAATACTAAGAATAACAAATGATGACTTTTTAGGGGATTTTCCTGGAAGTTTCCTTGAAAGCCTCATAAATCTCTTCCTTCGTCTACTTTCTTTTTGTGGGGGGAGGAAGATTGGCCCTAAGCTAACATCTGTTGCCAATCTTCCTTTTCCTGCTTGAGGAAGATTGTTGCTTAGCTAACATCTATGCTAATCTTCCTCTATTTTGTATGTGGGACCCCACCACAGCATGGCTTGATGGGCAGTGTGTAGGTCCATGCCTGGGATCTGAACCTGCAAACCCTGGGCTGCTGAAGCAGAGCATGCTAACTTAACCACTGCACCATCGGGCCAGCCCCCCTTTCTCCTGCTTTTATCCATAATTATTTTCTCCTGATTAAAAATTCACCATCCTACAATTAAAGCTCCACAGTCAATTACGTAGAGTTACAGAAACATGATGAGAATGTGGAAACAGCAAAGAATCATGGGAGTGAGTCTTCTGACTGTTCAAGTTCTCTTAATGCCTGAAATGATCCAAGGCTGCAATCCTTTTCTCAGGTCGATTTTGTGTGGAGGTGGGATCAGCAGCCAGTAATGAAGTGTGAGGAGAGCGGGAAGTGCATTGTGCTGAAACGACCTGCCCCACCAACGCTGGCTTCTGTGCCTGTGATTCCCACAGTGCCTGGCACATGGTAAGGACTCAAAGGAATGAATTACTTATCTTGATTAGCCAACGTACAGGGTCACTTTTGCTTTGTCCAACAAAGGGTATCCAAAGGTCCAGGATGAGAAGGGGATCCCTCTAGGTTTCCACAGCTTAACGAACACCCCTCTACGTTTATGATGGTCACGGACAGAAGAACAGATTTGGGATCTTACAGACCTGGTTGAAATCCAAGCTCCAAACTTACAAACCAGCAATATGATCTTACACAAGATATTTAATATTCCTGAGTCTATATTTTATTCTCATCCGTCAGGTAGCTATAATAACGGCTAATTCACAGGATAGTTGGAGAGTAGAATAAAATAGCATATGTGAACTACCCAGCACAGCACTGAACACGGCAGATGCTCAGTCCATGTGTAGATTTTCCTCCCAACTCATCCCTATACATTCACCCTTGCCTCTGATTCCTTTTATTTTAATTCGGATTCCTCAAGTAACCTAAGTAGAAAAAAAATGTTTAACAACCCACACAAAATTTTTTTCTCTTGTTAAGTTCATTGCTTAGCGATTTATTAATCAAAGTTTGTGTTATCGTTTGTTTTTGCAGCTTGATGGTTAGAATCTGGAAAAAGGAACCATTCTAAACTACAAAGAGTTTCTATCTATAAAGAGTTTTTTAGATGTGCGTTCACCTTTTTAAAGACTGACCTTTGTTTGGGGAACATCTGTAAGTGGCCCTTTAATTGTGTGGATCTGAAAGTAGGCACTCTCTTATTGTTCCTAGTACTTAGAGGTGACCATTGACCTGAAGGCAGTGTTTAACATCGAGACGATAGCTTGTTTGAAAAATTGAAACATTGCTAGAATTAATTGAGCTGAAGCCATTTAATAATCTTTTGCCTTTTGGTGGGTGGGGGCACTAAGGGAAGGGTGCCAGGAATGTCTCTAGCTCTGTGTAACTACAGAAGGCGTTGTGCATATTGCTGCTTGTGCTCTGGAAATTGTGGAAAATCTGGATTGGAGCCCTAGCAGAAGATAGAAAGGAACTGTTTCTTACCAGAACATTCTTCCTACCAGAACAAAGTCCGTGGAAAACACCTGGCCTGGGCTTGGCACAGTGCAATTTGGGCTTGAGTATCAACTCTCATAAATGATGTTATTAATGAATAATCAGAATATACTGATATCAAGCTATTACACATCCTGCGTGCAAGAGTGGGATCTCTCTGAGGGAAGTGGATATTTCTCTTGTAAATTATTGAAAGAAGAAGTAAATTCTGGGACAGGAACCAAGGACTTTGGAGTGGAACTTAGACTGTGCTGTAAGCAAAATCTTTCTTCTCTCTGTGCCTCATAATGGCCTGGCGCCATCTGTCCTACGGGTAATTTGTGAAAGAGGATCTCTTCTGGAGCCGCAGTGGAGCTAGCACAGGTGAGAGCAAGGAAGAATTACTGTGCTCAGAGCAATGTCCAGGGGCCATAGAGGCGGAGGGACAGTAGCTCTGAGAGAAGGTGCTGCCTAAGAACACAAGGACCTAGACAGCACCAGGGGACCAACTTGGTCTTCGGAGGGGTGAAGTTTCTTCATGCAGAAGTGGAGGTTCAAGTCAACATTACTGGAGTATGAAAGAAAATCTAACCACATCATATATTCACAGACTACCGAGGCTTTGCTATTTTGTTTACACATGAATCATTTCCCCAGCCAGGCTCATCTCAATTCACTTGGTTAAAATAGTTTCCAAACCAATTCTAAAGAGCAGAACCTGAATAGATTGGAAACCTTCCGCTACTAATCACCAAACCAGGCACCCCATATCAGCCCACCCAGTGAGCAAACCCGGGGTTTTGTGCTTGCTTTTAAAAGATTTTTTTCTTGCATTCTGCCTTTTAACACAAAGACTATAGAGGGGGAAAGATGTGTGGAGTCCAGTCTAGTCATGATACTTATTCACCAGATAGAAATTGTTTCCCCATTATAAATTTAGTCCTGAATCATGCGTTAGTAGCAAAACTGGCTCTGTTTTATTCATAGAGGAAGCCCGAAAGATCTCCCAACCCTTAATTCAGTTGGAAGGAAGGACACTTCTGGGAGGCTGTTCACCCTTTGCCTGATCGCATTTCCAGACACCACCCCAGCAAAATAAAGCAGAAGAGAAAATCACTTGGAGGCGTATCTAATGCACAAGATAAACAAGCTACTGGAAAGATGTGTAGGATCAGGAATGAGGAGACAAAAAAAGAAAGCAAGCACAGCCCGGATGGAACAGGGAGAAGGAATCGCACAGCACTCAGCAGAGGAAGAGCACGGCATTTCCCTGAGGCAGGTGCACTGGGCATGTCTGCGTATTAAATCATTGCTGGGATTTCAAGAGCCTATATAAGTAGGCGATGCCACAGATGGACTCGCATGCCATTTGTAATTCCTTAACAATGTTTGATGTTTTGCAGGCAGAAAAATGGATCATGGGAATAGTTCACTGAAAAAAATATTAAACATATTTATTTAGTTCTCTCTGCTGAATGAAGTAGCGCAACCACCATTTGTACTTTCTCCAACTGCCATAAAAATATCTTCATTGTTACGCGTGACACTTTATAAAACATCGCGCAAAGAGGATTCTTGCTTGTCCCAGGGCAAGACTGGAGGAAACAGCCTGAGGCATGGAAATCAGGCCTCCCACAAACCATGTTCTGAGGCCTCATGCAAGACTCTGAGGGGGAGGACCAGCATAACGAGCCTAAGTGCCTTCAGACTCACCTTAAGCAGGGGTCCTTGAGACTGGGGAAGAGATGCTCCAATTGGCCTTAAACCTTGTTTCCAGAGAGCTTGGCCTGGAGTTCTTCGCAAAGCTTTCTTGGGAATGGGAGTGAGGGCCAGAGGGGGGAGGTGCAGTTCATGTGTGACCTTGAGCTCACGCCCACCACTCAGGAAACTGGAAGTCAACCCACTGGCTCTGGTCTCATCCCCTTTGGAGCTTCAAGCAGGAATTCCTGTCCTTTAACAGGGGTTCGCCTGGGACAGGAGCCTCTGAAATTTCACAGGGAAAATCCCTTTGCTTTCTTCCCACAGCTCTGCAGGGCTTGTCGGAGCTCTGTACCATGGGGCAATAGCTACGGTTTCCCATCCCTTCTAGAGAGAGTTGAAGAATCCCTGTAGTTGCAAATAATCCCCTACTTGGGGAAAGGTAAGGATATCTGCCAACCAGAAGGAGGCTTTGGGGACAACGTGTGCTCTGAGTCACCCAGGACCATCACTGGCACTTGCAGTCCCTTGCCCTGGGCCTCCCTGCTGCATTTGATACTGGCTACCTACCACAGTCGGGCAATTTCCTCAACACTGGTGAACCCAAGAGAAGAAGACTGAAACTCTGCCCTGAAGAAGCTCACGGATTACAGTATAAATTAGTGTAGTGCTAGCAGCATCACCAGCTATTATAGGGAAACAAAGGAAGAGCTCCACACCAGGAAGAGAGGGTAGGAAGTGAGAGCTCCTCCAGGATGGGGGTGATATTCTAATGCCTATGACAGGGCCCTGAGCACCACACATGCCGCATAGTTGTTACACTGAACTGACTGGGAATTTCCCCTCTGCCCAAACACTGCCACTTTCCTCCAGCACTACCCACCTCCTCTCCACACACGCCCTGGCAGCAATGTCCCTAAGAACACAAAGGGGTACTTTTGAGAGGACATTGCCGGAATGTGGGTTCAGATTATCTAGGCTTAAATTCTGTCTCAGCTACCACCTTCAAATGTGAACTCAGACAAGTGATTTATCGTTTCTGGGCCTCTTTTCTCACTTGTAAAACAAGAGAACTGTTCTGAGGCTCCTTCCAACTTTGAAAGCCAGATCTCTAAGTTTTAACATAAAAGAAAGCATTTCCAGGACTGCTAAGAAGATAGAAGAGGCAATGAACATAAATATGCTTTATTAATCACTAGCCAAGTGTCAGACATTTCCATGGACACATAGTCCATAATACAACACAAAAAAGAAGCAAGGGCGATCAAGGGCATCCTTCCAGCTGTTCTACATTCAAGAACCTCTAGTCAATTGTATGTCAGCTCCAGCACATTTTTTTTTCAGTTCCAGGTATGTCTGCACATCATATGCCTACACACACATAGTTGTGTATTTTGCATTAGATACTTGGCAATATTTCCCCCACATACTCTTATGCAGTAAATTAATACACTAAGACTTCACCAGTGACTGCCTTAAAGGAGAGCTGCTTTTGGGGTTTTCAGTGACTAAACATTACTGGAAGGGGCCTAAGGTGAGCCCACCAGTTCTGATTTCCATGCCTTAACAAACACTGTTGAAACACACCCGCATGAATGCCCATATTTCAGATGAAGAGAGACAGTGATGGAATTGATCACCCAATATCACAGTTCAGACAGATATTTGGAAACAGCTGGATGTCTGGTTTTTTAGATAACCATAATTGGCTGGATTTTTCACAGTATTTTGGCAAATATTTTCCAACCTCTTTGAAGACTAAGGCCCATGGAAATCATGTGCACCATTTCCAGGCCAAGCCTTTTAAGAAGTAGCTTTTATTTGATGTCCTTTAATGGCTGACTTTCTCCTTTATGGTTAATTCTGAGATAGCGTGTGTTGCTATCATAAATAGTATCTTATTTTCTACTACATGCTGTAGTTCATTACGGCTGGTATGGTGCAACTGTCTTCTATCCAGAACTTTGCTGAATTCTCTTCTAGTTCGAAGTTCGCCCATTGATTGTCAAAGCAGAGAATGAGTAGACAAGAGCTCAGATACTGGAGCTAGGCTTCCTGAGTTTTAATCCTAGACTGGCCATTTTAATTTTGGAAAATATCTGTCAATATGCCTTCAAATATTTCACCTCCCCCGTTTGCCTTTTCACTACTTCCGGCCTCCCTTTACCTGGATGTTGATACTTCTGTTTCTACTTAAGCTTGTCTCTCAGTCTTTCTTTTTATTCCTTGCTGACACTCTTAGGAGAGTTTTTTGATCCAAACTTTCATCTTATTTATTCTTCTGCTGTATCAATTCTGTTATTCAACCATCCACTAAATCCCTTATTTCTACAGTTATATTTTCAGACTCAGTATTTCAAATTGATTCTTCTTTATAACTGCTTGTTCCCGTGCATTTTTCAGCAGGTTCCTGTATCTCTCCAGTGATGTTAATTACTTATTTTACATCCTTGATCTGTGTCATTTTTAGTTCTGCTTCCTCTGGGAGAGTTCTGCCCATTTCTTGCCTTTCTTTCATTATATTATGCTAGCACCCCTCAGGCTCTGGCAATTTCCCCTATGTCTTTCCCTTTATCCTCTAACAACTGCTTTAGCTAGTAACGTCTACCTAAAGAAGGAGATGAAAACCTAAGATCTAGTTTCTGTCCCATGGGGAACAGGCTCAGGTCAGAGAGCCTCTAGAAATGTAAGATGGGTTCCAACATTCCCTTTTCTCCCCAGGCATCCTCTCACGCCCAGGGGAACCTCATAGTTATTCAACCAAGGGCCTGCTTCGTGCAGCACTGATTTGTGGTGTGCCATCTTCTGTCTCTGTGACAATGGCCTTGCCCTTGGGAGATGTGGGGAAATTCCCAAGCCTGCCAACCTCTTGTACTGTTGACTTCCCATCCCAGCTGGGCTGCTGTGCCGCCCTGGGGTAGCCTAACATTGCAGCTTCAGGCTGGCCTTCTTGCCACATGGTAGCAAAGGGGTTGATAGTTATTCCACCAGGGAAGGGAAGAGGGCACAGCTAGGAAGTTGTTCCCAGCTCCTTTCCCTTTCACAGCCCATGGCCCTCTCCCACTCCAGACCATCCTTCACCCAACTGCTGTTCTTCCCACACAGGGCTCAACCACTATTTGTCTCCGCAAGTCTCTGGATTGTTGGGTCACTTGCCCATGACAAAATTTGTGCTCAGATACCATGGATACACATTAAGTCTTTAGTTTCATTAACGTAAGTATGCAAAACTGGCCTTGAATTGTTGTTGAACCTCCTGGCAAGTTTTCTTACCTCCAGTCTGGGGCCTCACTCGCCCCCCTTTTCACACTAGATACCACCAGCTTAGCCATTCTGATACATCACCCTTGGCCGGGCATCTTCCCTCAAAAATAGCTGGTGGCACTTTGTTGTCTGTCTCATGAACTGCAGATTTTTTAGCCTATCATTTCAGGCCCTCCACAAATGGGTTTCATCCTGATGTCTCAGTCTTTCATTTCTCCGTATGAACCTTCTCCTCCAAAATAAACTCATATAATTTCCCTTCCATTGTGGATTTCCTCCTCAGAACTATCCTTTATTTCTCTACTTCTTACCCACATGCCACTCAGCCTAGTTCAATAAGTGGTTGCCTGAGTCTCCCGTGCTGGAATTGCTCTTTCTCTCCCTTGAGTTCTTAAAGCATGGATTTGAACACCATCAATTTGGGACATATCTTAGATTACAGATTCCTTGAGAGTAGGAGTTTTTGTCGTATTTTCTTGTATATCTCTCATAGTTTTGAATATGATATTATGCACATACAAGGGAATCAATAGTTATTTATTGTTTATTGATTGATGAAGGCCTTCAACTCATTCCACAAGTCACATTACTTGGAAGCCCCTAGGCCAGATAGAGGTTAGCTCATTTATTTTCTTTCTGCTCTCTCAGCATTATGCCTAGCACCAAGATATTTGAAGCACTGTGTAATTCTATCCTTGACTTCAGAACAGCTTCATTTCTACAGCCAAATCTATGAATAGGTGCATGCCTCTTCTGGCTTCTCATTATGAGAACCCCAAATAGTAGTAATTGATTTGTTGTGCCCTGTGCTAAAAAGAAGCAATGCCCTTCTGGAAGTTGTACGTGTCTTAAATAAGCTAGGCTGAGTGAAGTGACCTTGACTTATCCAAATTAGCAGCCAGAAAGTGAAGAAGACAAGAAGACACATCCCAGATGGGACTAAGCTTGCAATTGTTCCTCAGTAGTAGATAAGCTCTTGAACAAATCCCATTACTTGATATCTAATCTGCCAGCCTCAATAGGTCACCCTTCATTACTTGGGAGCATCTTAAATGTACAGGACAATTGTAAATGCTGAAGTCTTGAACATCATGATTACTCACAAATACTTTATTATAGGAAGTTTATACCTGAGCAACTTGAACTTTTCTATTTACAGTCCTGATCCCTACAGCTTCAAAATAGGAATAAAACACCTGGAGCGATATGGGCCTCAAACGCCAATACTTTGAACTACGAATTTGACCTCAAAATCATACACATGAAAGTTAAAAATATTGTTACTTGAAAAATCATAACACAATTGCATCAACCATTTATATCTTGATCTCTGTTATCTTCAGCCTTCTCAAATAGAAAGGAGGAAAAATTGGGAAATTTTCATCAATGTTATGTAAAGGAAAAGAACGAAACATTTGGAGCTAAATAGTTAGCTAAAGGTTAAAGGTTAAAATCTTGTTCTGATAATTTTCTAACTACAGAGCTTGGGAAATGTATTTGAACTCTCATAGACCCATTTTCCCTTTTTGTAAAACATGATTAATAATACGTATCTCACAGAGTAGTGGTGAGAGCTAAAACAAATAGATGTGGAAATGATTAAATAGAGTACTTTGTAAACCAGAAATTATTGCCCATATGTTGGTCACCATCATCACTTTTCTTCATTTAAAAAGTGATAATGCTAATGTATGCATGGTCCTAAATTAGGTACCCTCATACATCAAGAAAGAGTCCCATTAAAAAACATTGTATTTTAATTAACGTATTTTATAACTCATTGGAGCACTATCTCTAATACTCAAGGACACTGGTTTTACATTAACTAATATAGTTCAAACATTCAAAGCACTTAGCTCCCAAGGATACTGTCTAGAAAACTTGAGAGAGTCACCTAAGAATAATTCAGTGAATGAGCAGTGGCAGCAGCAAGAGGCTTCCTAAAGCTGCCAAGTGGCAGGTTGTTGATGGGAAATTTACCCTGAGCTTTCCTTATCTGGCTTATTGAGACTTAGGGAAAGACCTCTCGCTTTATGCAGAAACCACTTCAAAATTATCTCAGAAAGACAAGAATAGTATGTATTTTTTCAAGTGTAGGAGGAAATAAATTTGCCGTCTTCATTGATCGTCCATATCAAGGCTAAGCAATCCAAGGGTTTTTAAGGAAACTGTTTTGTAAAACTTCTTTAAGAAAGAAATTCCTATGAAAAAATAAAAAGAAATTATATCTCAAAGGAGGGGGATAAAGGAAGGAAAGCTGTGTATTCAGTTGTTTAGAGAAACTTTATATGCAGAAACTTAGAAACAATTTCTATTACCTTTGCATATTTTATTATTTGGACTTCTCTAATAAGCTATTATGAGGTCTTTTCATTTATTATTTACAATGAGCCATGCCCTATGTTAACTTCTTTACATGTATTATGTCCTTAAATCCCCACAATGGCCATTGAAGTAGACACCATTCATAGTCACACTTTCTAGTAGAGAAAATTAAGTGACATGTCTAAGGGTACACATCTAATAAGTGGAAGATTCCAGGTCATGTTGGTAGCAATGCAAACTACCTGTCAACGTTTGTGGGTGCTACTATGCATGCAGAAAGCACTTATTAGATGTTAGTTGATTATGGTTTGATGGAATACAATGAAAGCATACTTATTCATAAAAAAGTCATCTGTCACATGATTGTATTTTTGTGGGCTTGAGTTAGAAACCTGCCCAAGTTGAAGCTGTATTGCATGTATAATATTTGATTAAATAGCCTCAGATAGCCAAACTACATCTAGAATAGGAAAATTGCACCTCGATCTATCTCTAATGAGGCGTCTATTTTCTGACATCATTTTACTTTCAGATACCTAAATCACACAGGGACTGGTATCTGAGACAAGTTCCTAAAGAGATTCTCTCCGACATTTAATATCCAATGATTAAAAGGCGAAATAGCCCTAACCTTGAATTCTCTCACCAGTTTAGGTCATGCCCTGAATATTACATTTATGCTGTAATTTTGTTTCATTTTGGTTTAAAGAAAGAAACTCTTTACGGGCAATGACTATTTAGCTCCTGTGGTCAAATATTTATTAAAAAGAACATATTGATTTGCTGATTATAACTGACCACATATGAACCCTTCTTTCCAGTGACATTCTTATTTAAAGTATTGCTTAAAGGTTTTTCATGCAGAAAGCATTTTTCTTGTCGGTTCAGTTATGCTGGCTTTTGTAATAAGCTAATCTGATTTCCTTTTTTAACCTTTGTTTGATTAGGGGAACAGACATTTGCATTAAAATTCAAGAGAGATGAAGTCTATCATCGATCTTGACTTCCTCGTGGACCTCTTGTACTCAGCGAAAGATGATTTAGAGAATGTCAAGAGTCTTGGAACACCCATAATGAGAGAAGGAAAAGAATCACTTCAGACTTACAAACCAGTGAGGGCTTATTTGACAGAAAGGGCAATTGTGTTTGGTGGCTATGTTTTAGAGAAATCAAATTCTGGAAGTTTAATTTTGTTCCTAGGCCAAGTCATTAAGAGATCTATGAGATGAACTGCCATTAATAAAGTACTCGCTGGTTAAACCAAAACATTTCAAAACATCCACAGAGGTTAAACAAAACACTCACATTGTTACTGGTCACAAAGGAAAGCTAAAAGTAAATTCTAATATTTCTGTATAAACATGTCCCTGATAAGACACTAACCCCAAGACAAGTTTGTGATTCAATCCTCCATTGCTGTCTCTGAGAACTGTGAGGGTGAAACCCCTGGAAGCCCAAGTCTTCCGCTAGAGTACCCCAGGATTAACCCTCTTTTATAACAAGACTCAAAGCTGTTTGCAAATTCTTATAGTTGCCTGGCCTCTGGATCCTTTTCCTAGACAAGAGCCAATCTATTTTGTGGCCTGAATAACTTCCATCCACTGCTCATTCCTGTAATCACACCCAGAGGTTTTTATTTGGCTCTTTTCTGGAAGTGGAGGCTCTTTCCATTTTCTGAGGTGTTCTGCTGGACTTAACTTTTTTTTTTTTTTTTGAGGAAGATTAGCCCTGAGCTAACATCTGCCACCAATCCTCTTCTTTTTTGCTAAGGAAGACTGGCCCTAAGCTAACATCCATGCCCATCTTCCTCTACTTTATATGTGGGATGCCTGCCACAGCATGGCTTGCCAAGTGGTGTGTAGGTCCACACCAGGGATCCAAACCAGTGAACCCCAGGCTGCCGAAGCAGAACATGTGAACTTAACCGCTGCACCACCGGGCCTCCCCTGGACTTAGCATTTTTAATTCAAGAGGAACTGAGCACCAACAATGAACCTAGAGATGTAGGAAATGCTCAGTGGGATACACGAAAGCACGTCAGCTGGGCTTCTGCATTCCTTTGCTGTAGCTACTCAGAACATTTTCCAGGTGAGAGGTGGTAGTCAGGAAAACCAAAAGATAGGAAAAGAGAACAACTTGGTTAAAATCTCCCAAACAACTGGTTGCAACGTTTCTGGTTTCCGTTAAAATTGGACTCTCTCTCCCAACTCAGCTGAACAAAGGCTCTTGATTCTAGGTTGCTTGGAAGAATTTGGAAGGTCAGCAGGCCATTGCTAATTTCTTTCTTTCTCTGGAAATGTCACTGAGTATATTTACCGAAAGTACTTTCTGTTACCCATTGTCCTAACAGAGATGGTTAATCGTCAGTCCCAAGTTTCTACATTTCACAACTTATTGTAGTGGTTTGACTATCTTTTTATATTCATTTTTTAACTACTGTAAATTAATGTATTTCTCTTTTAAGTTAACACAAGCTAAGAGTCTAGGAAACTAACTTGATAAAAACTCAATTTGGAAGTAGAAGATATTCTACTCAGCATTAGAGGTAAATCTAATGTTTCTTTTCTTCTGTGAATAATATTATAAAATTACATATATTTTAAGGATTGCGGATGAAATAAGATAGTATGTGAAATGTTTTCAAATTAAGAAAATAATACAACTAAAAATACTTTCGAATTCCGTGGTTAGGCTCTTTTATGGTAGAGATGGCACTATTTTATTTGATGTCTAACAAATAATCGAGAAGAAAAATATTCCACTTATGATAACAAGTTTCCATACTGTTAGTGATATGGAAATGGAATATCCATAAAACTTGGTAGGAGAATTTTTTTTCTTTTTTGAGGAAGATTAGCGCTGAGCTAACTACTGCCAGTCCTCCTCTTTTTTGCTGAGGAAGACTGGCCCTGAGCTAACATCCGTGCCCATCTTCCTCTACTTTATATGTGGGACGCCTACCACAACATGGCGTGCCAAGCAGTGCCATGACCACACCTGGGATCCGAACCGGCAAACCCCAGGCAGCCAAGAAGCATAACGTGCGAACTTAACCACTGTGCAACCAGGCCAGCCCCTTGGTAGGAAGAATTTAAGAGAAGTATTTTCATATGTCTCATATGGGCAAATCATTATCCGTTCTTTTATGTCATGAATCCAAAAGTATCTATGTTATGCTTTATATTGTGTTAAAATCAATATAATGTAATATAAAATTCATCCGGAGGATAATATATTTATGTATGCCTAAGGCATTTTTAGTTGCGACATTTATTTGGACTTTAATTTAAAAAATAATGCTGCTAAGTTTCTACCTACATTGTTCCTCCAGGCTCATGGCAGAGTCAACAGTCCTAGCACCTGGGAAATCCATCACACTCATCCCACTGGAGGGTTAGAGGGCAGACATATCATTTTTTTAGTCTTCAGTTGCCTTTTAAATCCACTGAACAGAATTCCTTATCTCATAACAAAGATTTTACTACAGTATTTTATGTGTAATTTATCAGAATAGCTGCCAAGATGTTCAAATTTGTTTTAAAAAGGCAGGAGCTTTGTGGCAGACAAGCTTGAGGTTTAAAAGGCTTGATTTTGCATGCTCTTCATTTTCCCTGTGGTCTCTAAAGTCTGGTTTATTGGTAACCACCATGTTACTGTTCCTGTCTCAACTGGCTCCTCATTACTCAAAGCCAATAATAATGGCTAAATATGACTAATGTCACGTGGAAGGTTGCAAAGTTCACTGCTAGCCTTCATTCCAGCTCGAAATGTTTTCAAGGTTAATAGATTGATCTTGAGCTGAGATATGATGCATTTATAAAATGGAAGAAAATGAAAAATTTGGCATCACCAATATGTGGATAGTTTTAAATGATTCATTTGTTACATTTGGACTGTAGCCATGAAATTCATTGGGAATATATCACATAGTTATATTCTAACCTAGACCCTGGAAAATAAATTAATGATACATTTTAACATTAGACAATTTTACACACACACACACACACACCCCCCCCAGGATGAGAATTAGAGCATTATAACTTAGACTATTCCAGCTGGGGAACGTCACGTATGTGAAATGGAGCCTAGCCTCTTTCAAAGAGCGAGACTGCACTAAAACACAGTTCAATTAAAACTATAACTCTAAGAGGCTGGTTTCTGGTTGCCTCCTTTGGTCTCCTTGCTTGGAGCAAATGAAATTCCTGATCTCACCTTAGTTCTATGCTCCCTACACTTTGTGGGGCCCTGGTTCTGGTCTACGGAAGTCTCCTGTTTTGCCCAGGCCCTTGATTAAACTTGATGAGGACTCTAGAATCCAAGAGAAAATCTTTACCACCAGCCTGTCTGATCCTGCCCATTGCCTTCCTCTGGGCCCACTCCTGCACCAATTTCTGAGCTTGAATTTCAATTCCAGTTTGGCAAGTTTGGGGATCCCTGGCCTCTGGTGCCGGCCTGGACTTAGAGTTTGAGCCGGCTTTGCCAGAAACTGGCCCACCAAATAGAAGGCAGCACTCCCTTGGAGAGTCTTCTGGGTCTTCTTAAGCCTTTGGGTCCTTATTAGGAACAAGTTACCAAGGCCTGTAGTTTCCTCCTTTCAGATGTTGTTCAACTCGTCACTCCTCTTCATTCTGTGATGCCTAGATTACTAACTGCACCCTCTAGCTAGATCATCTTTGTTTTCAGTCTTCCTGTCTTACTTCCAGATTAATTAGCCCAACCACAAACAATATTCTGTTAGTCTCCCCCCAGAACATCACCAGGGACTTCCCCTTACCTGCAGAACTGCCCCCAAACCCCTTGGCCTGGCTCTCGAGGTTTCCTGCCTGTTGTACCACGTTTCTGTTCCTTCTCTTGCCGTCATTCCCACTGTTCTTAGGGAACGGATAGACCTGCTATCTGCCCTTTGATTCAGCCCTCCCTTCACTGACTGTGTGACCTTGGGCAGGCCACTTAATCCAGCCGAGCCTCCATTTTTCACTTCTATATATGGTGAAAATAAAACCTTCCTGACAAGGTTGTGTGAGAGTTAGCCACACATTGCGGAAAATTCCGAATATGCTCCACGGCGTATGGCAAGGGCTCAGTGTGCTTGTAAGAAGGTTTTTACTGGCCTCCAGCTCTTACCACTTCAAGGAGACTCTACTCAATTCCCACTCACTCATTAAGGCCATGTCAGATACCTCCTCCTTCACAAAGACCGCTGCAATTACGCCAAATATAATCTCACAAGGCAGCAGTGCTTGATCCTATCCTATTTCTTATCACTTCCTGGTTTTTAAATGTGACAGTCTTGACTTCCCATGTAGATTATAAACACAGGAGGGCGAATGAAAATCCTAGCTTCTGTCACTAATATTCTTCTGCTTCTTGGCCTCGCCTGCTCCCTGCGTTCAGTGCCCCTGCCCCCACTATTTCTGGGGGCCTTTAGGATGTGTTAGAGGGCTCATTAATGTTTACCTGTGTGGTAATCAGCCTCAGCTGAGCACCATGATGCTCATCCAAGACAGCCTCATCCACAGGTTTCCACGCTGCCTCCACAGCGCTTCCACAGGCTCTGCTGCCTCTGCTGTCACCGCAGTCATCACCATCACATCTGCCTAGCGCACTTGCTGCCCTCCCTGAAGGTTGTCATGTCCACTGATCATCATCTCACGGCCCCTGGGTCCTGTTCCTTGTAACCCCAATGTCTTATGAGAGTTTTTAGGGAAACAGTCCTTATTTAGGGAACCCTTTTTCCTGGGACACGAGTTTATTGGAAAGCAGCCAGGAAAAAAGCAGAGTGACAGATTCAGCATCCCCTTATCCAATTTCTAAGAAAGGCTTTATTACTGGGTTAAGTCTGTAGATCCGGTTGCCTCTTCCCTTAGGCTGGGTTTGCTTCCAGGAGCCCTCAGTACCTCAAGCAAGTGGACTTCTAATGAGCCCCCTACCAGTTCACCAGCCAAGTCTCACGGCCAGCACTGGCACCAGAGCAGCAAGCAGGGTCTCTGCCTCACGTCCTCTAACAGCACTCTGCTGGACACACAGAACACTCGGCTAAAGGCCAGTAGACCAATTACCCTAGTCCAGCGGTATAAACAAAAGGAATCCTCGACATTAGGTTGAATCTGCACCATAGAATTTTATTTTTTATTTCCTGTTTTGGAATTGTTTTCCTATTGTTTGTCTCTTTTTTATAAAAGTAAAACTAAAGGAAAATAATGTCAGTAATTTGAAACATGCATTTAGGGGAATTAACTTCACAATTAACTTCAAATAACCAGGTGGAGGAAGACTAAACTTTGCTAAAGCATATGTTCAAAGAAAAACTGACTTTGCTTCATGCACTTGTAAATAGCAAGCACCAAAATACTTCCAAATCCTAGAATGAGGAGGTAGCATTAAAGATTCTTTCTTAGGATACTTCTGAAGCTACAAAAAGTCTACTGGCCTAAGGATTCAAAACTGCTCACTCCCCATTTTGGTGTCATCACTAGCTGCGCCTGCTCCAGGATAGCCTCATCTCCATCTGGTACACCTCCCACTCTTCTGCTAACTATCCCTAACCTTCCCAGAGAAGACCAAGGTGATCCTATAGGCATCAGTGAATTTCGAGCTAGAGGCCATTTTGTTATGCAGCCGTGCCCTGATTTGCAGGAGTCCTCCCCAGATTCTGAAAGAGAAGTGAGAGAAGGGGAGGGGGAGTTTGAATAAAATTAAGAATAAAGAGAGAAAGAAAAGTATGTTTCTCTATGACTGATCCTCTGGTTTTTAGTCTCCTAAACGCAGTGGGTTTATGTGGTTACTTAAAGGTTTTCAGATCTGAATATGATACCCTACATGAACATATCCCCCAGACAGATGCACATCCAGATATTCACATAGACTCTTCCAGAATTGAAAATATTAAGACAAACCAACAAGGGATCCATTTCACAGTTGTTGCCATTTTCCGGCAACATAAGTTGGAGGCAGTAACTCTATGAAATTGATTTTCCAGCTGATATGATCTACAAGGACTAAGATATGGCACCCATGGAACAGTAGAACTACGAGTGACCTTGCAGATCATCTAATTCAGTTTCCTCAATTTGCAGATGAAGAAACTGAGGTCTCAGGAAGTGAAGTAATTTGTTCTAAGACAGGGAGAGGTTCAATGTTAAAGCTGGAATTAGGGCCCACTTCTCTCTAAAGTCTACCTTTCCTTTCACTCTGAAAAGCTGTCCTCATTTGCCCAGTTTGGGGCTTACAACTGAGGTTGTCTTCTTAGCCGGGTGTTTGTACTAGGGTATTTGTAAACAGCTAGGCTGCCAAGGTGAAAATGTGTTTTGTGGTTTCCACACCTCCTGTGTTTAATATGTAACACAGTGGCTGAAAGATTTGAAACACACTTAATTGATACTTTTCTTATTTCTAGTATTCAGTCTTTCATTTTAGAATTCTCTCTCTTTCTATATATCCCCTACAATGCCCCAAATTTTATCAAGGAGTCATTTCTGGAGCTTGAAGCTTTAGTAACTTTAAGCTATTGTCAGAAAGCACATGAAAAGCAGTACGAGGAATCCCATTACCCACTGCCTGCTAGTCCTGTTAAATTACATGCCTCTTGCTTTTTGCTGCTTGATTTCATAAGATCATCCCTCTTTCACTCACCTTGGGTAGAAATTTACGGAGACGATAGACAATCTTGGCAGAAACTGAAGAGAAACTGTTGCCAGGGGCTGGGAAAGAAAGGACATAGCGGACAAATTACAGGGTTTCCTATTCAGCCATGAGAATGGAAACATGTCTGTGAATCAATGCATGAAAAGGATATTTACTAGGATGGGAGAAGTCACTTTAACACCTGTTTCTTGCCCAACTGAATGAGCTAGTGCCAATCACTCACAGTCTGCATCCACTCTCCAAGCAGAAAATGACTTCATCTCTTATTCTTAGGATTGAAGTAGCGGAACAGGGTCTATTTTTAACAGTACTAGGAGCAATAACCACGGTATGGACTGCTAGGAAAGTTCGTCTTAGAAGGTCTGGCCTGAGGCATTGGGAAATCAGAGCCAGGAGAGAGAGAGAATGAGAGAGATTGTGAGTCTGTATAAGCACAATCACATGAAATGGAGTTCAGAAAATAAAAATTCTGAATAAAAGGTGAACTCATTTTACCCTGAAAGTTATTAGGCCTGGAGTCATAAATGCCAAGCTGAAGAGCAAGAGGCTCAGCCAATGCTTTTTATTGCAATCCATTATGGCAATAGAAAAATTTCTTTTCAACTGTAGCTGTCTGTATTGACTTTGGTAAGGTGGAAATTCAGGCTCATTTATTGGCAAAGAAAGATTCAGAGTGAACCTCAGCAGGGCTCAGCTCGGAGCTCCGCACATTGCCCCAAGGAGGGCACCCTTTGCGGGTCCATGCAACGAAATGTTAACACAAGCTTATTTCTTTTGTGCGTTTATCCAAAGCTGTAGGCTTCCTCCATGAACATTTGTGGGGACTGCATTTCATCAGAGATTCTGACTGAGCTCAGTTTTGTTCTTTTCCATGCACCTGAACCAGCACTGTGGCAAGCAGTGCAAAGAACACAAAATCACGATTATCTTGGCCTCAGAAATGTATTACTAATGCATTCTTTTAGCTTTCATATTTATCCAAGGATGAATGATGCCTCTAGAACACATTTCCAAATAGCATACAACTTTTCTTAAATAAAACTCTCTCTTTTTACTGTATTCCAAATTTCTGGCTGATTCTTAACTTATGCTTGCTAAGAGTTTCTTCAGTTAGACCCTGATATCCTTCACGACTCCCAATTGTGTATCTTGCTCAGTTATTTCCTCCTAATTTTATAGTACAGGGGGAGAGACATGCAGGCAAGCAAATAAAGATGCAACGTAGTAAGTTATAATAAAATAATATATAGGAAGTTGTGGGAGCATGAGGAGCATTAATTTGGTAATTAATTTGGCTGAGGGAGGAAGTTCAAGGAAGGTCTCACAGGGGCCGGTCTGGTGGCACAGAGGTTAAGTTTGCACGTTCCGCTTCTCGGCGGCCCGGGGTTCGCTGGTTCGGATCCTGGGTGCGGACACGGCACTGCTTGGCATGCCATGCTGTGGTAGGCGTCCCACACATAAAGTAGAGGACAATGGGTATAGATGTTAGCTCAGGGACAGGCTTCCTCAGCAAAAAAGAGGACTGGCAGTAGTTAGCTCAGGGCTAATCTGCCTCAAAAAAGAAAAAGGAAGGTCTCACAGAAAAGAGATGTCTGAGCTGGCTCTTGTGGTGGAGGGGGAGAGTGGGTGTTTCACACAGGAAACAACATTTGCAAAGGCCCCAAGGTGTGAAGATACATGACACATTCAAAGAATAGCCAGTAGTCTAATCTGGCCAGAGTGTTAAGGGCATGGAGCAGGAAAAGTGGGGGCTGGGCAGTGAGCAGCAACATCTGAAACCAGAAAGGTACGTTGGAGCTGAACTGCAAACGGCTCGGTACCAGATGCCAAGGACCTAGCTCTTAGGTAAGAGCAGAGAACCCCTTGGCTTAACAGCTGCATTCTTCTTCACACTTGCAGACATCACTTGAATCTTACCTAAAGGGGGGTTTCACCTCTACAAGTCTTGGTAACGTGTTCTTTAAACCCATTCATTTTCCTCTTAGGCACCCAGGAAGACTACATTTCACAGCTTCCCATATAGTTATATGGAGCCAAGTGACTGAGTTCTGGCCAATGAAATGTAGGCAAATGCAAAAGCCACCACTTCCAGAACACTCTGGTGGAGAACACAGAGACTCCAAAAGATGGTGGAGTCACTAGATGGAAGGACAGTGGGTCTCAGAATCACTTCCATCTGCCAAATACCCACTCAGATTGTGACTTGAATGAGAAATAAACTTTCTATGTCATTAAGCTACTAAGTATAGGGCATTTTCCCTTATAGTAGTCAACCTACCCTCACTAATTCAACGGGTGAGGAAATTCTCAAGGGAAAAGTAGCTGCTTGCACAGATGGCGTATCCTAGTGTATGGATAAATACCAATGGTACCTGTTCCCTTTACTCCAGAAGGACTCCCAGTGCAGGTGCCATGGCACTGGATCTCTCTGACTCTAACTTATCAGCAATAAGCGTGCACTGCTTCCTCATTCTTCCAGCCCTGGTTAACCACCTCCACAAGGCAGTGCAAAACCAGCTCCATAACACTGTCACCTCTCCCCTTGCTCCTCCCACCCCATACACATCATTCAGGGTGTTCGTTGTGTTTTTATGACTCTTTTCCTCAAGGCCACTCTTGACTTTATTTTAACTTGATTTAATCTGTATATAAATACATTTATTTAGAGAGTGTTTGGGAGCTGCAGCCTATCATAGGTCTAAGCTACATGACTCTCTGGAGACAAGCCTGAATGCAATTTACAGAAAAATCTTCTGCCAGGCAAATCTGAGCCATCTGAGGAAATGAACATAGTAAAAGGCCGGAGCGCCAAGGATGAGGAGGAGGCCTCATTTGGGATTCTAACGCCTGCCTGTGACAGGCTGCAACATGTGGTTTTAATCACTTTTTCCTGACCACGTTATTCAACAAGAGCTGGATTCCTTTTGAATCCAGAGACTTGGGCTAATAATGACAAATCTTTTAGGATAGATCCTTATCTGGGTACAAGATTCAGAAATTTGAATTCCTTTCACGATCTGATACTTTGAGTTTTTATATTCTCGGGTTCTGGGGGAAAGTGTAGCATAGCAATTGAGCAAGAAAGCTGAGAGTTCCTCTGAAGGGATCCAATTATTGAACACGCTGTGATTGGATTACCTTCATGTTTTCAATATTCCTGCACTGAGCTTTATGATCTCACAAGTTACAACTGGCATCAATTTAATGAATTATTTCTTGAAGAAACCCATAACATCATCTTGCAAAGCTTTATTACTGCCATATTTGAGTCTTCTATTAAAATTGTTTTCATTAAAGCCTGCTGAAAATTTAGACAAGATGGTGCAGGTAATTCCACGAAAATGAGAGTACCCAGAGGAGGAATCTAGAAAATGATTCAGCATCATGGCGTCAAACTCCCTAGGATCAATCTTGGCTCTACCACTAAGTAGCTGTAGGACCTTGGACAAGGTACTGCGACTCTCTGTGCCTCCATTTCCTTCTCTATCAAGAGAGCTATAGAAGTATGTACCTCATGAGGCATGGAGATTTTATTATTTGTTCACAATTGCCCATTTCCTTCTCCTCATATCCAGTTTTTCCTGTAGACATCCTCATCCCATTGATTAGGGCTTGGCCACATGACTTGCCAAGATGGGCCATAAGCAGATGAGCCATTTGCCTCATCTGAACAGAGGTCTGTGGAGGCATTGCATGCTCTCATCAGCCCTCCTGTTATGCCCCCCACCCTGAGACCAGCAAGTCTCATGTAGCGGCTACTTCTTCAGCTTAGGTTCTGGAGTGAGAAGACACCCGGAGCAGAGTCAAGATGAGTCCAGCAGAGCTGCAAATGCCCAGAAACTCCAGAACTTTTAGGGTGGAAATTTGAAACTGTTTCTCATTTTAAACAAGTAAAAGAGTCTCAAATTACGACAAAGATTGAGCACAGATCCAACATACCCATTGTTAAGTCTACTGATTAGATTAATATGGCCCTAGTAAATTGTCTCAGTTAGACAAAATGGCTTGGGAAAAAGAGACAAAAGTTGCAGTCCACCTGAAACTTGATAAGATCAAAGTACTTATGGAGGCATTTCTTGAAAAGTTATGGCTATGGCTATTGACTTACATGAGCTTACTGGGATCAAATTGAATAAAAACCAAAACAGTTATGTAGAGAGATATATAACCCAAAACACCACCAACCTGGATTAGAAGAGACTATAACTATTCAAATCATAAAATAACCCTTTGAGTCCCCACTTTTCTATGGCTGTGACGTAGTCTGAAATGGCTTCTCAGCCACAAATGGCATATTTTCCAATAATCCTTCAGAAGAGGCCAAGGAGGATAAAGGAAAAAGAGCTACCCAGAAGGTGCAATCAAACAGCATGGAGAACGATGGACAGTAAAGTGACTCCCAGGAAATGTAACTGGAACAAAACAAGGAGCATTCCTTACCGTCAGAGTGTGGAGGTTGCAACTTTTGCTTAGCAGAATATCAGAATCGCTAGGAACCAGTGACACATATCTACCTCCCATTCTTTCTATTTTTTTAATAAGGTGTCCCTGCTCCACCATTGTATTATATTGAGTGTTTAGGAAGAAGAAGACAGACAACTTGTCATTTTCGTTCGTAGGTCTCTAAATCGAGAAGAGTAGTAAGCAGACATGATGTGTAGCGCCAGATTCTGGACTTCTGAGCCTAGCGTCTGGTAGTTTTGAGTATCTTGGGAGAAATAAAAGTATCTTGTGGGCAGAAGAGCAAATTGCAGAAGACTCCATTCTTTGTTCACAGTTATTTGTCCTCTCCCTTCCACTGCCAATCTTCTCGGTAGGTGGAGTATACATACTCACCCCACTGGCTTTGGACTTGACTATGTGACTTGCTTTGGCAAATGGAACAAGAATGGATGGAATGTTTGTCATGACTGAACAGATTATTTCAGAAGCATTGCAAGTTTCCACTGGCCCTTTTGCTGTCCCAGAGATCAGCTTCAACTTGGTTTTCAGAATGAGAAGACATGTAGAGCCCAGCACAGGCCAGCAGAGCTGCAGCTGACCCTCAGCCCTAAGGTAACAGGAGACTGAAATCAGTATTTGTTGTTGTAATCCACAGTGATATTGAAGTTGTTTGTTACAATGACAAAAGTTAATATATGAGAATGTTTTGAGGATTTGATGTGATAATAATGCTTAATATGCAAGGCCTGGCACATCCTAAGTTTAAAATAAATGTTAAATTCTGTCCTTAGTGATCTCTATTTCCCCATTCGCCTATCACAGCTGTAGGAGCAGAATTAGCATTCTTAAATATTTATTGCATGATTGAAGATGAATTAATGAAATTTATCCCTTTTACAAACTTAGAAGGTGACAGAAATAGAGAATCACTTCACCAATCCCTACAAAATCTAGTGAGACAACTTATAAATTGTAAAGGACACATTTGTTTGATCTATATTTGAAATACCTGGACTGAGGAAGCAGATACTAAATGATAGTTTAAAAAACTACCAATTAATATTTTAGCCAATATTTTTTGCTCTTCCAAAATAGGAGAGGCAAGTTATCTAGTATGAAAGGGTTCTGGGACTGTAAAAAAACTCTTCATCAGTTGTTTTGGCGGCAAATACTAAGTAAACCTGAATGAGACTCAAATGCTTATTAAAGCGGCTCGATGAGAACTCAATTCTAGAGAAAAGACATAGCAATTTTTTTTCTAGATTTTTAGCCTGTTTTCCTGGGCTAACTTTGGGACATTGTTGTTGAGTTCTAAGGTAATTTGTTTTTGGACTTTAAAAGCTGCCTACAAATAATGGACAGCTCATTGTAAAGCTGTAGCAACAAGAAAGGAAGGTGATAAAAGTGAATAATAAAAATTATAGGGGATTTATTTCAGGCTCTTTAAAAATGAAGATGACTACTTGGAAAGGCAATGCTTTTAAACTTTGAAATGTCCCCTTGGGAATCAAAGGAAGCCCAAGAGTGAGTGAGATGCTTTCCTGAACCTCCCTCATTCTGAGGCCTGCAAGGTTTTAAACCAGCACTAAGATGGGCATTAAGTATTGATGATTTTTCTTTTTAAAAAATTATTAATAATTATATCAGCTAACATTTATATAGGGGATTTAATTTAAAATACTTTCACATTCATTTTGCCGTTATACTTCACAACAACCCCATGACTGAGGCTACCCAGGCTTTATTATTATCTCTATTTAACAGATAACAAAATATAGGCTCAGAGAGGTTTAAAGACTTGCCCAAAGTTGCATAGCTAGTAAGGGCAGAGGTGGCTCATTTTGCCTCAGGACCATTGCTCTTTCTCTATTACCAAACCTCAATAAAAACGTACCAATTGATTTCCAGTATTTAAATGGCAGAATTAGGATGTAGCTGCCCCTTTCCTCTGTCATCCAGAAACATGACCAGCAGAGCTGAGTGATGAATTATGGTTATTCCTTCCATCCAAGGAGCAAGATGGAGGCGAGCGACTATGCATGGTGAACAGTGGTACAGCTGTCGGTCTCTGCTGGGCAAGGAGAAGAAGTCTGAAAGAGCTCACTCCTATGCATGACTTTATCAGGGGAACTTCCAAAAGACTTACGAGGATCTATCTCCTGCCTCACAGGTACCACCTGCAATTGCTGGTCCAGGGTGCCCATGCTAATGAGGATGAGTGACAGCCAGATGGAATCATCACAGGATGTAGTACACAAAGATACTACAAGAGAAAAGATGGACGGAAACAGAGGGTGGGAGTGGGGATGGTGACAAATTAAAAAGCATGACCAGAAACATGACACCACAGACCAGGCAAAGATTGGCATCAAGTACATCACTATGAATTCATAAAAGGAAATGAAGCTATTGATTTATGAGACAAGAGTTTAAAATTGGGTTATAAGTGCCAAGAGAAGATAAAATGATATAATCAGAGATGAAACAAACCCTCAGAAATATGAAGGTAACTTTGGAAGCAGCAAAAGGAGAATAGACAGTGCTGAGAACAGTAAGGAATGTGGACGATGAGAGTGAGAAATGAGAAAGTGAAATGGAAATAAATAAGAGCTGGGAAAGATTAGAGATAAATGATAAATATGGAAGACATATTGATAAGATTCAGAGTTAATAGGAGACTTGAATCTAAATTTTAAATGGCACATCTTATTCTAGGAAAAAAACTCACGTTAAATTATCAACACTGAGACATACCCTAGTAAAGCTACCAGATATCAAAGATAAAAAAAATTTTTCTTTTTTTTTTTTGAGGAAGATTAGCCCTGAGCTAACTGCTGCCAATCCTCCTCTTTCTGCTGTGGAAGACTGGCCGTGAGCCTACATCTGTGTCCATCTTCCTCTACTTTATTTGTGGGACACCTGCCACAGCATGGCCTGTCAAGCGGTGCCACGTCTGCAACCGGGGTCGAACCGGTGAACCCCGGGCTGCCGAAGCAAACGTCTGCACTTAACCGCTGCACCACCAGGCTGGCCCCGCCTTCTTTTTTTTTGAAGTACAGTTCACATACAACATTAGTTTCGGGTGTACGACATAGTGATTCGACATTTATATACATTGTGAAATGATCACCATGACCATCTGTCACCATACAACATTATTACGATATCATTGATTATATTCCCTATGCTGTACATTACATCCCCATGACTTATTTATTTTATAACTAGAAGTTTGTATCTCTTAATCCCTTTCACTTATTTTGCCCATCCCCCTACCCCCTTCTCTCTGACAACCACCAGTTTGTTTCCCGTATCTATGAATTTGCTTCTGTTTTGTTTTGTTTGTTCATTTGTTTTGTTTTTTAGATTTCACATATAAATGAAATCATATGGTATTTGTCTTTCTCTGTCTAACTTATTTCACTTAGCATAACACCCTCTAGGTCCATCCATATTGTCACAAATGGAACGATTTGATTCTTTTTATGGCTGAATAACATTCAATCATATATATATATATATATATACCACATCTTCTTTATCCACCCATCCATTGATGGATGCTTAGGTTGCTTCCATATGTTGGCTGTTGTATAATGCTACAATGAACATAGGAGTATATATCTTTTTGAATTAATGTTTTCATTTTCTTCAGATAAATGCCCAGAAGTGGAATTGCTGGATCATATGGTAATTCTATTTTTAATTTTTTGAAGAACACTCCTACTCTTTTCCATAGTGGCTGCAGCAGTTTACATTCCCACCAACAGTGCATGAGTGTTCCCTTTTCTCGACATCCTCGCCAACACTTGTTATTTCTTGTCTTTTTGGTAAAAGCCCTTGTGACAGGAGTGAGGTGATACTTCACTGTGGATTTCCTAACAATAGAAACATTATACTCCTAACAAAATTCAGAGGAAAGGGAGGCGATAAAGAGGAAGGTAGCGTAGGTGGAGAGAGTTCCTTATCTTCCATAGCCAGGCATCAAAGCTGATAAACCGGCTTATATAAATTTATGTAAATATATAAATATTAACATTGACAAAAATAATACAAATCAATCCAAATCAGCTAGTAGAGGAAATATTGGGGAGAGGAAGTGGGAATTACCAATTTCAACATTAATACAGTAAGGAGTCAAAGAATGCTGATCAAAGAAATAGAGGTCTTAAAAATGTATTCTATATTCTTATAAAAACAAACTACTAGAGAAACAATTAAAATCTCTCATATTATTAGGAAAAAGAAAACACAGACCACATAGTGAAAGATAGAAATTAAAGCATCAATAAAAACCAGAAATATATCATTAATTACAACAAAAATAAGATCTGTCATATCCACTTCAAAAAATTTATTCTACAAATATATTCACATATATGTGAATGATGTATGTCCAAAGATGTCTACTGCAGAGTTGTTTCTAATATCAGAAGACTGGGAACAATTTAAAAGTCTATTAATAGCAATTGATTGAATAAATTATAACACATCCGTAAAATGGAATACTATGAGCAGTCAAAAAGATAGAGGCGGCTTCAAAATCATATCGTTAGGTTTAAAAATAAGGTAAAGAGTACACAACCATTTGTATGAAAGACCACATGCACATAGAACACATGAATCAGTGTATGTGTGGATGCAGGCATAGACTGTCTCTGGAAGGACAGAGACATGGGTAAAAACAGACGTCACCAGACAGGGAAATTGGGTCTGTGGGGGATGAAGGCAAGAAGAGTCATTTTTCCCCATAGACCCCTCTATAATTCCTGAATTGTGCATGTATATATATTCTTTCTAGTCAAAACCATATAAATTAATTTATAAAAGGCAAAAACAACTTTACCAGTTGGTTGATGCTGTTGTGCAAGTGCCAGTTTATCGTGGGTTGGGGACGAGAGGTGGTTTGACTCAGAATAATTCCCCGCCTAGAACATCTCTGAGTATCTACTTCACTTGTGTGTCCCATTAAGAGACAAGGTTTCAGTTTGCCTTGGAGCCACTTAGAGCTTGACTTCGACGGGACTTGAGCACAATCATCATCTGAACTAGACAGAAAAGTATTGCTTCAAGAGAAGGGTAGAGACTGCCCGCCATTTGTGGCAGGGCAATGAGACACAGGCAACTGAGTGCAATCAGATGGAAGTTACAGTTACAATGGTACGGAGGTATGGGTGTCCACGGGCATGCCAGGACAGCCTGCAAGGACATCACCAAGTGCTCTTCAATTTTTAACTTTTCTCACTGAATGTCCACTCCCATTACGAGCACCCTCCTGCATACGTCATTTGAAGTGAGAAAACAGTTCTTGCTTTGCCTGCACTTTGTGGATTTTCTCAGCTTTCTACAAATAGATTACAATCTCTAGACCCAGGTCTGGGGACAGTTTACACAAGACTAGTCACACAGCATGATCTTCCACAATTTGCTATTTCATGAGAAAAAGAATCACAATGCCTGGGGAGAAAAAAGAATTATAAGGGCAGCCTCTCTCTTGAGAGTTGAATTTGATCCTGGAAGGGCAGCAATTCAATCTTTTAAAAGGCACATCTCTGTTCTAATCAATCAAGCTTTCATTTCCAATGGCAATAACCTTCCCTAGGCACTCAGGAAATCAGAAACTAGAGCCTTGTACCTGAAGAGTCAATATGGTATTTTCTACCAGGTTGATTTGGTCTTACAAACCTATCCAAGATTTTGTCAGCAGGAAATCTGATGTTCCAATATATCATGAGATGCCAACACCATCTATTAGCACAAATCTGTCACAATAAATGGAAAGATGTAGTTTGCACCTGGGACTGAAGGAATAGAGTTTCCGAAAAATTTGAGAAGAATCAGAGATAAGCAATAGCCTCCAGTATGTTTTCCAACCTCTCACTGTGGGTTATATGGTTTTGTGACAGTTGTGTCCAAGGTTGACTAGATATGCTCGGCCACGGTGGTTCTGACCCTAGTTGCTTATGATAGCAAGTAGCTTTGCAGACGTCCTTGGCCCATAAAAGGGTCAGAAACCATGGACATGATTCTAGTCCTCTGTTTTCTCCATTAGCTAAGCTTTGTGTAAAGTGACAGGAAGATTCATAAAATCTGGGTGACTCAAATTTCAACAAAGCAAAATTTCAATTGAATTCAATGAATTTCAATGAAATCAAATTTCCAAAAGACTAGAAAAATAATACGTTATGCAAATACATTCCAAGGGATGAATAGTCAATATTATATCATGATGGAGCTTGTATCCTAACACACTGCTGTATGGATAGTTAACGGATACGAAGTCACAAGGCCTGGCTTCAAGGCGCAGCACCCCCCACCCCACCACCTCAGTAAGAGGCGTGTGAGGGTTGGAAGCCATTTGATTTTCTAAGCCTGCAAAACAGGGATCAGCAAAGCTGGTCTGCCCTGCCTTGGGTGGGCTGGGAGGAGGGAAGGAAGTGGAGTTTGTGATCATGTTTCGCATGTTACAAGTGATGTTATTACTATTCGGGCAGTTCTCAACGGTAACAATTCTGGGCTCTTCATGAGTACTCTGCTTCTGGTATGTTATATGACAAGTTCCTAGTCGGATCTAAATCTTTAAAAAAACCCGCTTTATTGGTATGATTGACATACAAAAAGCTGTACATATTTAACGTACTGAACTTGATGAGTTCAGAGATAAGTATACACCCATGAAACCATCGCCACGATCTAGGCCATAAACATATCTATCCCCTCCAAAACTTTCCCGCTGCCCTCATTACTTATTTATTTGTGTGATAAGAACACTTAGCAAATTTTTAAGTACACAATACAGTATTGCTAACTGTGGGGCCTGTGCTGTTCAGTAGAACCCTAGGACTTGTTCATCTCATGTAACTGAAACTTCTTGATCTAATTCTTAATTTAAAATTTCCTGCCACTATTATCATAAAACTTTTTATGGCTTAAACATTAACAGTGTTTTCATAAAATAAAGGTAATAATATTGTATTTCATGACACTTTTAGATTAGTACTGATCATTTCATCAGACATGCAATTATAAAAGTCACTTGTTACAACTACGCATTTAGATTTTCTTTAAACAATCTACTCCTCTCTCTACTGCTTTTTTCCGATTAATATACATAATTATTCTAAATCAGTAGAATTGCTTAACACTCCTGTTAGCATTTATTTTCCAGATATGTAATAGGACAAATTTCAGCAGGGCCATCCCTCTGAACTGCTTGACTGCATGTGGATATATTTCCATTTTGCTACCAAGCCCTCAGACCAAGCAAACCAAAGCCTCAGGGCCTGAGCCAGGCCTGGGGGAGCCAGCGCATCAGTGCAGGGACGCCACAGGACGAGTCTGCAAATGAATGAAGCAAAAATCACCCTACTGCTGTGCTGGCAGTCACCCAAGACGCATGCAGTATGGAAAAAGAATCCATCCTGTGGCCAGAGCTGGAACTACCTGGAAATCCTCCCTGCGTCCCTAATGACTCGGGTTAAGACAGCCAGGTAGTAGTTGTTTTTAATTGCTCAGCACTCGATGTGAGCCTTGGCACCCTAGGACACCTTTTAGCAGGTGAGAAAAGGCAGGGGACAGATCCACAGTCATTTAAAGGTTTCAACAAGTCATTTAGCCAGAGTACTCAGAGTACTGTACTGAAGAATGTCACATCTGCCAGAGCACCAGTTTGTGGTTTTCAAACGGGACAAATGGGTGTGGGCTGAAAGTGTGGCATAACCACCCAGAAAGAACTGAAATTGCCAAGCAGGAGGCATAACCACACGCCCTGATTATAATCTGTTGTCTGGCTGCTTCCTACAATATGAGTTCATGTCAGTTACGCATAAGAAAATAAAGTTATCCGTCCAAAAATAAAGAAGGGCTTAATGCATTGCTTCATTTATCACTACCAGTCCGATGGCAGCCTGAAAGGGGCTTTAGACAAGGAAGAGACCCCAGGGCCTCTGTCCTGCGCGGTCACTGACGAGAGCAAGTCTTTCCAATGCTCTGGGCCTCGACATCCTCATTCAAAAAATGGAAATAACAACACCAGCTCCATATTCCTTGCAGAATTGTGCTGAGGACGAAAACAACCAACCAAAAAGCACCCATGAGCTCCTCGTGCTCCCAGGCGTAGACCCTGAATGGGGCTTGCAAAGAGGTGAGATATAGTACCTGGCCTGGAGTATTTCACAAAAGGTTTTGGAGGAGATAGGACTAAAACCTGTGAAATAATAGTAAACCCTTGGGCAGTATTTGCACAAGTACTCAGTTACAGGATATAACCTATCAGACTTCACAAGCAAGGGAGGGTGTCCATGGAGAGGCAAGAGCTGGCCTGGACAGTGAAGGATGAAGAAAATTTGGCTGGGCAAAGGAAGGACAGGCATTCCTCCTGAGAGGCACTGCATCAATAGAGACCTGAAGGGATCAAGGAGCAGGGTTATTCAAGGGGCCATGAAGTGACTGGCAAAAAGTTCAAGAAGAGTATAGAAATAAAACTGTATAAGTAGAATGAGACCAAAGTCAAGCAACAATGAAACCAGGTGGAAGAGGTAGTCAGGAAGAAAGAAAAATAGAGTTCCACAGGCTTTGAAGCAATGGTGACCCAGTGCTCAAGGAAGATTAGTCTAGCAATTAGTGTGTAGGCTGGTCAGAGCTAGATGGAAAGCGATATGGAAAAGCGTCTATTACCCACTCTTAGTAGAGATAATAGAAAAAAACGGAGAGATGATGAAGCATCATAAAGGAAAAAACTGAAAAGGCTAGGTGACTGGATACAGGGGACAGAGATGAGTTAAAAGTTCATTCAAATTTTTGAGCCCTCCTGACTGCAGGAACGTCTGCCCTGTTTGAAAGACAATGTATGGCAGCCCCGGTGGCCTAGTGGTTAAGTTAAGCATGCTCCACGTCAGCATCCCGGATTCGGTTGCCAGGTGCAGACATACACCCCTCTGTTAGAAGCTGTGCTGCGCTGGTGGCCTGCGCGCTAGAAAACAGAGGAAGATTGGTAAGATTGCCCAGAGCTAACATCAGTGCCAATCTTCCTCAGGAAAAAAAAGACTGTATACACGGATACTATTTTGTTTGCTTTACTGTTCTGGGGGATCATTTCAAGTCATTGCTCCATGAACAGCTATTCATTCTGTGGTTCTGTAAGTGGGGTCTTCTTGATTCTTCCCATCTTGGTTTAACATCAACCCCTGCTCTCCAGTTTTGCAATAAATATTCAGCATTGTGTTATTTTCATTGTTTTTTTAACCTGTGGATCTCTGAAGCTCGGAAGTAGAATTTTTGGTAGAATCCATCAATCCTTATTTGAATCAGTACACTATTTTTACGAATTTTAGCTACCAGATCTTACTGGCAAGACACAATTCCAACTCAGCACACTAGATGGCAGACAATCACTACTTTCTCTCCATCCCATTCCAAAAAAAAAATCCCAGTATGGACAAACCAAGCAGGGGGCTCACACATTTCTGTTCATTCTCTAACCTCATATGAGTACACACGAACTTTTGTGCCTAACATCCATCTGCCTTCCACTGAAAAAGTGAGGGAAGGATTCTCAGACTATTGAGACCTAACTACACCTACTTTGCCTTTTTTGCGTTTTTTTGAAATTTTTTGTTTGATTGACTATTTTGTTTCACCCAGGAAGGAAATGGTGGAGGGCACAGAATGGAAGTGGTAATGCTGACATTATGAAGTGAGACTATCCTGATTATAACGCGTTTCTTCTTTATTTTCGCAGGGCAAGGGTGGGGGAGATGGGGGGGGGAGGGGGGGGGTGGGAAGATGTAGACGGAAAGCATGATCAGGATGGACACCAATGAGACTGTTCCCAAAGCCACTGAGCACCACCGCCAAAGAGCCTCTGCCACCTTTCAGAACTGCCTGACACCCCAGGGCCGAGAAACACGACCAAGAGTTATTTTAAGGAGACACCTGGTTTATCCTCTGCTTCTGGGTGGAAGGTACTTAACTGAGCAAAAAAGCTGACAGTGGACTCCACACCTAACTCGAAATACTGAACTGCTTTGAGAAGGGGATTCAGATGGTTTGCGTCCACATCCTCCGAGCCTCTGTTCTTGTGAAGCACCCTTACGTCGTGTCTTAGCTGTCATAACTATCTCAGGGGATCTTAAACCTACTGAAGCTTGTGAAACTTCTGCATATTTTTTTAATATCTTAACAACATTCAATGTCCTCCTACATGTTTTCTAATTATATCTAGAAAGTAAAGGAAATACTTTATTTGAACATGAAATTTGGGTGAAAATTCTATTTATAATTCCCTTGGTGAAGTCTAGTATTTCTTGACATCTAGTTTGAAGACATGTATTTTTCCTCCAAAAAACAACGAAGAGACAGCAATTTAAAGCTCATGAGATCATAATCAAAAGACTTCTGATTTCTACATATTTCCTTAAATCTCTGGTCATTCTGAATAGCCTGGGCTTTTTCAAGACCAACGTTACCAGGAAGCAACTCATAGCTTCTTTCGAGTTCTGTTTCCACAGACAGGACGCATCCATGCCCTCTCCCCGCCCTGGAACGTCCTCCTTGCTGCTATCTCTTTAAAGTCGAAAGACTGTTTCTTACGCGAAGGCAGAGGGAAGGTGGCCTGAGGAAAGGAGCTCTACCCGGCAGCATGGAGAGGGAAAAAGCACGCTGCCTCCGGAGCCCTACACTCACACCTTAGCCCGGGACGTAGTGTCCTTAACCTGAGCCTCACTTTCCTGGTGTGTAAAACAGCGAAGGTAACTGTCCTACCCGCTGCGCTGCTTTGGCGAGAGTCACAGGAGCCGGAGTCACAGGGCTTTGAGTAACGTGAAGCGCTTCGCAGATGCAGCAGCGGCAGCAGCGCGGATACCGGGGAGGAGGCCGGGCGGAGAAGGCGGGCGGTCGGCCGGTTCCTGCCCGTCCCTGCCGCCGGGCCTCCCGCTGGGAACCGCGGGCTGGGCCACGGGACAGCGGCGGGGATCCGCACGGGAGAGCGTGCTGCAGACTGCGCTGTGGACCTCACTGCTTCAAAGGGGACGTGATGAGTGAAATCTCTCCATGAAGACGTAACTGCTTTCATAATTGACTCTCATCTTAACCGGCTGAGGAACTACCCTGGCCAGCAGTAGTGTGAAGTTCGGTTCTTGCGATTTCACTTTTCCAGTTAGGGACGCGAGAGCTGATCTGTGTGAGCATTATTACCATATATAGAGAGAAAACTGCCTGGTGAAAAAACCCAAGAGCAGCCTGAGTCAGTAGGCTTGGGTAGGAGGGACTGATGGGAGGGTGAGGAGAAATCTCCCTCCTGCAGACATTATTACATTATTAACAGTGCTCAGTCTGCCGATGATTCAAAAGACACATCAGAAAAGGGAAGTGTTGCGGATGCTGGGCTCTGGCACCAAGTCTCCCCGCATGAGAGGCCACTGCACAGTCACTAAAACTCTGGAGAACTGATGAAAGACAGACTTCCCAACCTTGATTCTTAAAAATAATAATTGTTAGGTGTCCCACGTATAAAGTAGAGGAAGATGGGCACGGATGTTAACTCAGGGCCAATCTTCCTCAGCAAAAATGAGGAGGATTCGTGGTGGATGTTAGCTCAGGACTAAGCTTCCTTAAAAAATAAATAATAATAATAATAGTAGTAGTTACTACCTGTATTTCTACGTTTGCTTATTTATTATTTAAAGAAAACAAAAAATACTGTAAATAGAAACAGTCCAGGTTATGATCTAGGACAAAATCTCTCTGGCTTTGAAGCATTGCTGTATGTTAAAAAATAATGCAGGGGCTGCCCCGGGGCCGAGTGGTTAAGTTCGCCTGCTCTGCTTGGGTGGCCCAGGATTTTGCCAGTTCGCTGCTGGGCGTGGACATGGCACCTCTCATCAGGCCATGCTGAGGAGGCGTCCCACATAGCAGACCTAGAAAGACCCACAACTAAAAATATACAGCTATGTTCCCCGGGGGCTTTGGGGAGAAAAATGGAAAAAAATAAAATCTTTAAAAACAAAATGCAAATACAGACATTAGGCAACCCTGGGGACAAGTCACACCGGTTATTGTGTGTGTAGGAATTGCTTGATGTTTGTGACATAACAGTTACTGGCAGACCGAAGAACCAAAAACGTGCACCATAGTGGCTTCAAGACGAGGAAGAAGACTTTTGGAGGAATGTCTGGAAAAGAGCAGAAAGCTTTGACATCTATTCCTGACTCTTCCTTTTTGCCTGCGTGGGCAGAGCTCACACTGCCTCACTTTTCCAGTTGTAAAATGGTCAAAGCTCTGTCTCTAGTTTTTAGTACTCTATAAAACTTTTCTGTGATTATGCCCATAAAGCTTTTTGAGCATCTTGAAAGCAATATATTCTCATTGTTTAAACTTTTCTGTCACAGCCTATCATCTGATAATCAATATATAGTTTTATATATATGTAGTTATATTATCAGATTATAATAAATATATGGTTTTATATTTCTATATATATAGTTACATTGATTACCACATAATAATAAATCTGTTTTAAATATATGTATATATATAGTTATATTGATTATCAGATGATAACAAATAATGTCTGTAACATAAGAAGTTTAAGCATTACTAAAAATCCCCATGGGCTTATTCCTGGATTCCATAAAAATGACACAAAAGAGTATCTATTCTGTCCAAATCAACTAGGAAAATGCGTCTACAACATTGCTCAGACTAAATAAGCAAGGTGACACAGGAACCAAATAATTACGCAGTGGGCATTTCCTTTCATAAAATAGGGAACAAAAAAACCATTTTTTCCTTCAGAAAAATAATATTTTCCACCAAATATACTATCTTTAATTTTTTTTAACAGAAGTTAACATTCTCATCATGGAAAATTCAAACAACACAGAAATTCAAAAAGAAAAATGTGAATACCGCTTATAGTCTCACGTTCCCCAGAGACCAGAGAGATAACATCCTGCCAGACTTTCTACCAATAAACACATACACACACACACCCATCCACACGCGCACACAGCATGATCATAGTATAGATCATGTTCTGCAGTGTAGTTTCTTCCCTTAATGAATTTTATATAACTGTACAGATGCATATATGTAGATGTAGATGGACCCTATTCTTTTTCCTGGCTGCAGCATTGACTGACTATACCACAATTTATTCTCCTCATCTCCTCTTGATGAAGTCTTAGGATCCCCTTAGTATTGTTCCCTATTACAGAAAACATTGCAGAGAATATCTTTGAATTTTTGCATACTCATGACCAAGTATTCCCCCAAAGGTAAATTATATAAGAGGAATTTCTGGGGCAAAGTCCATACACTTTAAAAGCATGGTTTTAAATTGCTCTGCCTCCCCTCAAAAGCACTTCGCGCACCCGCCTACTCCATTGTACGAGCGCCCACTTTCTGTTGCTGTTGTTTCTGCTGCTGAAGCCTTTCCTGTTCAGATAGTATTAAAGTTTAACAGTTTAACCACTATGTAATTATGATCAAAGACCCCCTCCTCAAATGTGTCATTTGATCTGGCCAATCAGTGCCCATTCCCTTGGGCTTTCCACAACAGGTAAATGGGAAACAGTGCCCACTTTACCATCAGCTACACAAGTACCTAAATACAGAGCTCTGGAAAGGCTGGCAAGCTGCACGCGGTGTAACGCGAGGGATAGGAGGTGTCCCCGTTCCCCTCAGACCAAATCTGAATGTGAGGCTCTCGCTCGCTTTCCGACTGCCCCAAGCACTGAAGCGCATGCTCAGTAAGAGAAAGAAAAGGGAGGGCCTCGTCTGATCAGTTCACCCACCAGATGCAGGAAAAAGACAAAGTGGATGAGATGGAGTCAACCACGAGTTCATCTCTTTTAACAGCCAGTGCTTCTGTCCACAAGTACTTTTGGTGCAGATGACTCCTCCAGAGAGGAAGGAGGAAGGGCATGAGGAAAGCAGGTCAACCCGGAACCTTGTAGAAATTCTCCCTTCCCCACTGCTGTTACCTCCTCTCTATTTTGTTATTTTGAGGTATAATTGACATATAAAATTATACTAGTTTCAGGTGTGCAACATAATGGTTCGATATTTGTGTGTATTGCAAAATGATCACCACAATAAATCTAGTTAACATCCATCAGCACACAGTCACGAAAGTTCTTTTTCTTGTAATGAGAACTTTTAAGTCTACTCTTATCCTCCTGTCCTCATTTATCCTTCATTAGACCTGTTTTCATATTTTTTTATTGGCTAGGCAGTTCTACGTATAATTTTAATTCTACTAGCAGCCATTATTATAATTTACCAAAAAACTGTGAGCCCACATTTCACTACCAGAATCTAACACCAAGTTATAACCATGTCCTCTCCTCCCTACCCCAACTGGAAACTTTTGCAAGCCTTAACTTTACCTCCCTCCCTCTCTCCTTTCCCCAGGTTTTCCTGAATAATCTGCCCCGTTTTCCAGATGCTTTAACAATTATTTTCTTACCATTCGATTTCTTTTTCAAGATTACCTTTAATTGCAGCACACTTTATTTATCAAAATTTATTTAGATTTCACTCTAAGTTTTATTGAATTTTTATGACGTACTGCTGCACTTTCTTGCATTTGTGTCTTTTCCTTTACTCTGATTCAATTTGTATTTAACTAAAGTGTCTTCACAGTATCCAAAAAGTGTACATGGTTGTTATACTATTACATTCTGAATCTCTGAATATCTAGGATTCTGAGTTATAATTCTTTTCCTTGTTAACTTTTAACTCTGGTAAAACCTCACACCCTCCCAGTTCTTGATATTAGACATTTTCAATCTGCGGACACAATCCTTTCTCCATTTCTGAAGAATTATCTTCTATTATTTCATCGATTGTTCATTCCCAATTGCTTCCTTTTCTTGCATTTTAGAACTCTGATTATTTTTAGATTAGACTTCCAAATCTGTTCTCCAAGATACTTATCTTTTCCCAGGATCTCTCTCACTTGTGGGTGCACTCTCTCAATATCATTCGGTTTTGGGAATTATCTATTATATCATTCAATGGCATTATTTAGATTTTTGTTTGGGCAATTATGGTTTACATTTTTCCAAGGAAATGTTCCTTGTGTTCAGAGTGTTTCTTTTTCGCAACAGCCTAGTTTGTTTTTTAATGATGCAGTAGCCTAGATCCTCTCACATCTCATTATGAATATGTATTAGAGTGTTTCTTTCAAACTCTCTCCTGGGTCCTGTTTCATAGAAGTTCATTTGTTCTAAAAGCTCAGCTTGGTGCTCTCCTTTCAACTAGAAGATTCTACATATGTAGTTAGTGATTTAGTAATAATGTTGTTACTGGTATTAGCTGAAGTGAGACTCTTCAGTACTTACGTAACTCTGGCTCTGGGATTTCCCAGGAAGAAATGGTCTTAGAACTGACAAGTAAGAGTGACTGAGGGGGCCCACCCGGTGTCGCAGCGGTTAAGTTCGCACGTTCCACTTCGGTGGCCCAGGGTTCACCGGTTCGGATCCCGGGTTGTGAACACGGCACCATTTGGCAAGCCATGCTGTGGTAGGTGTCCCACATATAAAGTAGAGGAAGATGGGCACGGATGTTAGCTCAGGGCCAGTCTTCCTCAGCAAAAAGAGGATTGGAAGCAGTTAGCTCAGGGATAATCTTCCTCAAAAACAAAAAAAACAAACAAAGAATGACTGAGCCTCTTCTTAGATGGGTGGGAGGTGGGTGGTGGGTGGTGGGTGGGGAGGGCATAGAGCAGTTCGTTTCTTTCCCAGGTGTGCCCAAGGAAAGTTGTCTGGCATGTTGATTCCTCTCTGTCAAGGAGGCAGCAGTGGGGTCAAGGTGACAACTGGAACTGGAGCTACTCCTCCTGCCAACTGGCCAGATTTAGGCCAGCAAGAGGACTCCCTCAAATCAGGCTTCTGGCCATGGAGTCCAAGGGCTTCCCTTAGGAGAGGTGAGCAAGACCTGATGGTCTTTCTTGTAACCTGGCTCTCCCCTATACAACCTCTGTATTAGTTTTTTATTGCTGCATAACAAATTACCACAAACTTAATGACTTAAAATAACACGTTCATTATCTCGTAGTAGTTTCCATGGGTTGGGGGGCCAGGCATGGCTTAGCTGGATCCTCTGCTCAGGCCTCACTGCTGGGCCACAGCTGCAGTTCTCATATGGGGCTCGGGGTCCTCTCCCAAGCTCATTAAGTTTTTGGCAGAATTCAGGTCCTTACAGTGGATGACTGAGATGCCTGTTTTCTTGCTGGGAACAACTCTCAGTTCCTAAGGCCACTTGCAGTCTCTTGTCACATGGCCTGCAAAGGCAGTTCACAATATAGCTGTGTGATTTGCATTTTTCCAGGCCAGCAGAAGCACATTTCTCTGACTTCTGATCTCCTTCCTGTTGTTGCAAGAGTGTCTTATAAAACACAATGCAATCAGGGGAGTGACTGTCTCACCATCATTTGCCAAGCGATCAAAAGGAGGGGATTCACCAAGCCACACCTGGAGCAGGATTTTTGGGTAATCCTCTTAGAATTCTTCCTTCCACAATCTCAGATATGTAAGAATATATTCCAGTTTCCACCGGTAGGGTCAAATTTCTCCTTCAGTGTTAGTTCAGTCACTTTAGTAAAGAACTGGGAGGGAGGGGGTGGGGAAAGCAGGGTGTCAAAGATGTGTGTTTATTAAGACACTACATTAAATTATTCAAATAATTATCTCAGCTTTCTACCATAATAAATTGATGTTTTAATTTTTTTATTTTACCTTTTAAAAAATGTTCTTCAAACAAATCAATGAATCTGAAATTTAAATAAAACTACTTTATAAATTTAAGGCAGTGTATTTCTTTATTAATAGACTTTACTTTTTAAAGCAATTTTAGGTTTACAGAAAATTGAGTGTAAAGTACAGAGAGTTCCCATATACCCCTGCACTCCCCCCCACACACGCACACACATAATTTCCCCTGTTATTATCATCTCAAATTAGTGTGGTACATTTGCTACAATTGATGAGCCAATATTGATAAGTTATTATTAACTAAAGTCCACAGTTTACATTAAGATTCACTCTTGGTGTTATACATTCTATGGGTTTTGCCAAATGCATAATTGATACTTGACATGTATACATGTACATATCATACGTGACATGTATCTATCATTACAGTATCATACAAAATAGTTTCAGTACTATGTTTTTTAACCAAGAACTTTTCTTTTAAGTCAGCTCTTTGTCCTGTCATGGAACATCTATGTGACCCTTTCAGGCAACTGTAAGGTGTCTAGACAGCCATGCCATGGGCTAGGCTGTAACAGAGCCTCCTGCAACTGAATAGAGGCTAGCCTGAAATCCCTGATGTTCAAAACTGATTATTAGGGATGATGTGGTTCAATTTGTTTAAGAAGAACACAGTCTCTGAGGAAGAAATTTTAAGACAGAGAGAGTAGTTTTGGTAATGATACCCATAGCATAGTCGAGACCAAAATCCAGTGGCACAGAGGGACAATGAGTTTCCAGAAATAAAAGTATCTTTAGGATGCTCTGTTAAAGATACTGTCAAGAAAATGAGAAGACTGGGAGAAAATATTTCATAAGACATATCTGATAAAGGACTGTTATCCAAAATATACAAAGAACTCTTTTTTAAGATTTTTTTATTTTTCCTTTTTCTCCTCAAAGCCCCCCGATACGTAGTTGTGTATTTTTAGTTGTGGGTCCTTCTAGTTGTGGCATGCGGGACACCACCCCAGCATGGCCTGACGAGCGGCGCCATGTCTGCACCAGGATCCAAACAGGTGAAACCCTGGGCCACCAAAGCACAGCACACAAACTTAACCACTTGCCCACGGGGCCAGCCCTCAAAGAACTCGTAATATTCAACAATAAGAAAACAATCAAGCTGATTAAAAAATAGTCAAAAGACTTGAACAGACACCTCACCAAAGAAGATATACAGAAAGCAGATAAGCATATGACAAGATGCCCTACATATGTGTCATTAAGGAATTGCAAATTAAAATAACAAGATACCACTACTCACCCATTAGAATGGCCAAAACCCAGAACACTGAAACCACCAAATGCTGACAAAGATGTGGAGCAACAGGAATGCTCACTCATTGCTGGTGGGAATGCAAAATGGTACAGCCTCTTTAGAAGACATTCTGGCAGTTTCTTGCAAAACTAAGCATACTTTTACCATAGGATCTAGGAATCACACCCTTTGGTATTTACCAAATGAGTTGAACACTTATGTCTACACAAAAAGAAATGAGCTATTAGGCCATGAAAAAACATGGCAGAAGCTTAAATGCATATTACTAAGTGAAAGAAGCTAGTTGAGAAAGGCTACATGCTGTATGATTCCAACTACATGACATTCTGGGACAGGCAAAACTACAGAGGCCTAAAAAGAGTGGTTGCAAGAAGTTGGAGGGGGTGGGATGAACAGGCAGAGCTCAGAGGGTTTTTAGAGCAGTGAAACTATTCTGTATGATACTACTACATGGCAACTCTCTGTACTTTCTGGTCAATTTTGTTGCGAACCTAAAACTCCTCTAAAAAATAAAGTCTATTAAAAAAATTATCTTGCAGAAAATGGGTGCCCAAACTGGTAAACAAGACTAAAGCCAAGCCCCACACGATTTGTGGAGGAGGCTGGTTTGGCCACATATGTAGCTGATGTTAAAAGTTCCTCCAAACCCAGCCACTCTGGCTGGCACAGTGCCTGTGCCCTGGGAGCAATGGCTGTGCATGGCTGTGTTCACTGAAGAGCATAGAGCATATGCAGTAAAGCTTATTCTCTCTAGGAGGATGGCCATAGGGATCAGGACAGTGCAGTATTGCTGTGAAGCAGACTAGCCATAGCCATATCTGTTGCCTAAGGATGACAAATAGGCAACGAAATTCCATTTGGCAATGAGAAACAATGGCAATGCTACATTGTTCAGAGGTAAGTACCGTCCTCTCATAGGTATGGGAATCAGGCAGGTGGCCCTTTGCGGGACATTGAAACTCAAGAGAACACTTAGGTGATTCAGGGAAGGCTACAGAGAGGAGCATTCAAGGAATAGTTAGACACAGGAGTCCTAGCTGATCTTGGAATTGGAGGGTTTCTGTTTACTTTGGAGGAGTAGGGTAAAGTAACCAACTCGCACATGATATTCCTGATCTACGAATGTGTAATTTATTTTTTTCTGAATTCTTTGATCTTGTTTTATGTTCTTAAGTTTCTGTATGTATATTTGGAACTCAAGAGTATACTTTGTGAAACAGAGGGATTTGGGGAGTGATCCATTCATCTTGGAGTCCACACAAAAGATAGTTTGATTAACAGGATTTTTTATAAGGTCATTTCACCTACATGTCCCAAATATGAGGTCAGAGAGCAATAGATTGAAGTTATAACATATTTGACATATAACATATAATCTGTGTGCTTCTGCCTTCTTATTAGTATATTGAGATCCCACTGCCTTGAGACTATCTGTAACAATACTACAATGGCTGCTTAGTCAAAGTCTCTGAGTTGCTTTGGTTTTGCTTTAACATTACTGGATTCTCAAGCTCATTTATTCCCTTTTTTCTTCAGCATTTCACCTAATTAAAAACCAGTCAGGCCACGCCCATTAGGATGGTCCTTTGAGGGACATTGAAGCCCAAGGGAGTGCCTATCAAAAAAACAAGAAAAGAAAAGAAAAGAAAAAGGAAGAAAGAAAATAGCAAGTGCTGGTGAGGATGTGGAGAAATTGGAAACTTTGTGCATTGCTGGTGGGAATGTAAAATGGTACAATGCTGTGAAAAACAGTATAGCCGTTCCTCACGAAATTAAATGGAATTACTATATGATCCAACAATTCCACTTCTGGTATATACCCAAAGAAATTGAAAGCAAGCACTCAAATATATATTTGTATGCCCAAGTTCATAGCACTATTATTCACAATGGCCAAAAGGTGGAAACAATCCAATGTCCATTGATGGATGAATGGATAAACAAAATGTGGTATGTACATATAATGGCCTATGGTGGAATATTATTCAGGTCTAAAAAAGAATGAAATTCTGACACACACTACGTATAGAAGAACCTTGAAGACGATAAGCTAAGTGAAATAAGCCAGACGTAAAAGAACAAATATTGTATCATTCCAGTTGTATGCGCCACCTACAGAAGTCAAATTCATAGACAATGAAAGTAGAATGGTAGTTTCCAGGGACTGGGGGGAGGGGAAATGGGTACAAAGGTTCAGTTTGGGAAGAAGAAAAAGTTCTGGTGAGAGATAGTGGCTGTGGGTGCACAAATTGTGTATGTACTTAATGCTCCTGAACTGTACACTTAAAAATAGTTAATGGTAAATTTTATGTTATGTATATTTTGCCACAATAAAAAAATTATAAAAGGAAAGAACACTGGGCAGTGGGAATGAACACCTGGATTCCAGAGCTGGATCTGGCTGTGTTCATGCATAACACTTAGCTTTGGGGGGCTTTGTACTTCCCTTCCAGAATCTTCAAGTCGCTAGTCATTCACTCATTCATTCATTCATTCCTTCAGCTGATGTTTAATGTTCATTAAGCACATCCACGTGTTTAAGTAACTCTAAAACTGCGGAATAGCTTGGAGACTATTGATTGTGAGTCAGATGCAGCATAGAATTTTACTAAAATCCTCAATGAATGGAAATAATCAAAATCATTTTCCTGTTCAAACAACATAATTGTTTGCTATCCTCAATGCAAATTTTTCACATTCAGATATAGATTTGATTTTCAAATCAGAGTGTCACAAAATATGAACGCTAGAAGAAAAAGGATCTTGCCTAGTAAATTATTTAGCAAAGTAATATTTTTCAAATAAAATTCTACAAGATCACTAATACAACAAAATAAAATATTAAAACTGGTACATAGCCTTCTCGGGCAGTCTAAATTTTCATTATCGAGCCAATAACAAGACATCCATTGTGGCAGACTTAAGCATATTCAAGGACTCCTGACTTCTGAGGTTCACCTGAGCTTTCGGGAATCCACGGAAAACCCGTATCCAGTTCTACTCCTTCATTCTACAGATTTAAGTGATCTGCCCAAAACGTACACTTTTTTTATTCCGATTTTCAAAAAATAGTTCTAAGTTACAACTGAAAGTTGAAATACTTTTTTCCTTTATTCACAATGTTTTAAATCTGTAAAGCAATTGAGAATTGGAAAAGTCTACATGTCTACGAGGGCAGTTTGGTAAATACGGTATAGTACAAGACTATGGACTCAGAGTCCAAAAATCTAGATTCTGGTTCTAGCTCAGCTGGTCACTAGATATGTGACTTGGGAAGAATCAGGTAACCTCCTTGATCTGTGTGTTGAGTGAGGCCTGAGAGTGAGGGTAATAGTGTCCAACACATCTAGTTTGCAAGGTTACCATGTACATGTGAGTTAAGCTTGTATTTTTGAGAATGTTTTTGCCACAGTTTAAGACAATGATAATAGCTATCACCAAAACTGAGTTCTTTTAAATCTGAATAAGATGGTGTATTTAAAGCTGTATATTAATAAATTTTAAAATTTTATGTTGCTCATATATTTTTAATTTATAGAATTAAAGTGTTATTGCTCTCCCCTCCCCCCCAAAAATAGTCAAGTATAATCTGTGTAACCGAGTTTTGAATTCTACATCTGTCACTGGGCAGAAATTCCTAGAGATTTAAAATAGTAGCTAATCTATTATTTCATCTATTTCCCTTCGACAGTAAGAAAAATATAACTTATTGGTCCCTCAAATTTATGATCCCTCCATCTACTCATGGTTCAGCTTGCATAGTTTTGTTCTTAATCAAATTTACATTTGAAATGCAAGGTTTTAAAATATTAAATTGATTTTTCTATTGAAATAGTTTTATTAACTTAAAACTTTTAAGCTATATGCCTTGATAAGGTTACTCCTCTCTGGAATAAACAGAAGCACAAACAGGTAACAATAATTCTTATTTCAGACCAATTCCTTTAGATAATCATCAAAACAACTAAAACAGAAAACACCCATATAAAATGTGAAATTCTTTTCCTCTGTCACGGGTAAAAGAAATGGTGCTTTTAATCAACAATTTAAAGAAAATTCTGTGATTTAGGTCAGGGATTGGCAAACCAAGGCCTGCAAAGTAAATCTAGCCTGCTTCCTGTTTTTGAAAATAAAATTTTCTTGGAACAGAGCCATGCGCATTTGTTTACATATCATCCATGGCTGCTTTCGTACTATGACCACAGTTAGTGGCTACAGAGACCGTATGGTTTGCACAGCCAAAAATATATCCTATTTGATCCTTTGTAGAAAAATTTGCCCACTCCTGATCTAGGGAACAAGTAGAGGAAAGAGAAAATAGATACTCCCCTTTCTTGCGGTAATTGTATAATCAGAAGGTTCCAAAGTAAAAATGTTCTGTGCTGAGCTGGAAACAGGCCTTCAGCCTAATGCTGATTAAAGCCTTACATTGAAAGGTCACCCTGTGGTCAGTGTTCTTTACAGCTGGATGACAGGAAGAGTGAGTTAGTTTCCTCTGCCTGTGGGAACAAAGAGCAACTAGCTGTGTCCATATTTCTTAGGCAATATGCATTTTTTAGGGACAGAAAGCAATAATATGCAAACAACAATGATATACAAACAACCAGTAACAAAATGATGCAGATCCTTTTCACAAGTTTTCAGACAGGTTTTTGACCAACTTTTACTTTGAGGAGCTGCCTCTCTGGGACCTCATGTTTTAAGACTACAGGAGGTGTGCAGCAGTATCATAGAAGCGTATTTCCTGCGCTCCTCTTTGCAGTCTCGGGATACTCTCTCCTTTTGTAGGAGAAATGTTTTAATACTTTCTGTACAAGCCACAACCTTAACCCCTGGGACCAGCCAAACCTGATATGGTTCCACTCTAATCCTTCCTAGCTACATAAGGCAATAAATTCTTCTTTTTCACTTGAGATCTTTGGGTTGAGTTGCTATCACTTACCATCACAACAGTTCTTTGTCTGAGTGGTCTGCTCAGCTCTCATAGTCTATGGGTTTTCACCCCCAGTAAGTCATCTGTGAAGGCCGCTGCACGCGGTGCTTAACGTCAGACCTGCATGAAAATGGACGCTCCAACACTTGTTCGTTGTGTGGGTGCTTGAGCTTCAGTTCCTACTTCTATAAAATGGGGATGATACTTGCTTTCAAGATTGTTGCAATGATGAAAGGAGATTACATATTTGAAAAGCATAAGGCATAGAGGAGATAATGTATATTATGAAAGTGTTCCTCCCTCCATCCTCCTCAACCAAATCAGGGTCGATGGATTGGAGGTCCCACTCTCACCTCCTACGACTCATCCTATACATACTCATTCTTCTAGAGTTAATTCAATTGTTTCTTCTTCGGGAAGCCTTCCTTACCTGCCCACCACTGTACTAAGCTTACCTGGAAGCCAATTCTCAATGATCTTACAACCTTTTGAGATTAGCACCATTTATAGCACTTAACCCAATTTTTAAGAATAACTCTCTACTTTATTCATAACAATACATATTCATTATTAAAAATTGGAAAATATAAAAAAGTACAAAGATGAATATAAAAATTGCACAAACAGCCATGTTCTCACTCCTACAACCCAGAAATAAGTGAGAGAGAATTCCCTTTCTCTCTCTCTCTCCTATTCTCTCTCTCAACCTACAAGTATTAGTTGCTTTTAGTTGCAAGTAAGAGAAAATCTGGACTCAATATTCATTTGGCTCAAACAATAAGAAATAATTGGCTCATGTAAATCCAGAGATAAGGCGACTTTTTAAGTAGGTCAATTCATCAAAAGTCAGTCTTGGGCCAGCCTGTGGCCGAGTGGTTAAGCTCACGCGCTCCACTTCAGCGGCTTGGGGTTTCACCAGTTCGCATCCTGGGCATGGACATGGCACAGCTCATCAAGCCATGCTGAGGTGGTGTCCCACATGCCACAAGTAGAAGGACCCACAACTAAAAATACACAACTATCTACCGGGGGGCTTTGGAGAGAAAAAGGAAAAGTAAAAATCTTTTTTAAAAAAAAGTCAGTCTCAATTATGGCAACAAAGAACTGGAACTGAGACAAATTTAATATTCCTTAAGTGCTATTATGAAGACAAAATGAAAATCAGTCAACTATATCTAAATAGCTAAAATAAGTGAGCAAATTCAGCAAACTGGCCATATGGGGAATTGATTACAGTGGGTAGGCATTTGGTAAATTGACTTTTGCCACTGACCTACAGCAAAGGCCTCCAACATTGACTGATCAGCAATCAACAGTGCCAGCCGTGAGGGCCTTTCCATCTTTCTTCACTGTCCTGGCACGCCGGCTCAGCCCCAGCCTGGTTGCATGGTGGCTACCATGGTTCTAAACATCACATGCAGACTCACCAACATTTAATAGAAGCAGAACCTTGGTTTCCTGTGTCTCTTTTCAAGATGGAGGAAAACTTCTCCTTGTCCTCTCGTTGGCCTGAAATGAGCCACATACTAGCCACGCCTCAACCTATCACTGGCAAGGGGAATTCATGGTGACCATGGATGATTCGCTCCCTAGGGCAGGGCTGGTGCCTGCCTCCCCTAAAGCCATGCAGAGGAGGATAGAAACCTCAGCAAAATTGTGCTGTTAGGAACAAGAAGGGAAATGGGATAGGTAGGAAACCAACGGTTTCTACTACCATGTCTTTTTGATTTAACATATATAAATCTTCCCATGACAATAAATGTTTTTTGAAAACATTATTTTAACTGAAAACATAATTGCAAGAAAGCATCACAGTTTATTTAACAAGTTCCCTGTTGTTAGACATTTAGGGCAATTCAATTTTTCACTATTATAGATCACCCAGAGTTTTGTCTTAAAACTGTCAAATTAATGCCCATAAACTCATGGTCTTGAATGATGCTGTTTCTCTTACTGAAATAAGTATTATCATCAACACTTAAAGATGCCATTCTGTTTACTGACATCAATGAGTCAATGAATCGGTCATCAGTGAATCAGGAAATGATTGTTCAAGAAATGCTGGATTTTTAATACACATTTGGACTTTTTTTAACCTTCATTACCAGCTTCTGTGTTGCCTCAATTTTTCCTCCTAACTAGAAGACTTCTTGGCCAACTCATTTCAACAAATATTTATTGATGATTTTGCCAAGCCCCATAACATGAATGAGACCCAATCTCTGTCTTTTTGAGCTTATAATTTGGTAGGGTTTTTCTGAGTTAACTCTCAGCAGATAACGATCGTTAGGTTATCAGAACTGTCTCATTCATATATTTGTTTAATATTTATTGAGTGTTTATTATCCAGGGGTGTAATGCCCTCTTGGAACTTAGTAATATTCTTAGGTACTAAGAAAAAGTCCAAGTGGATCTTTCAAAATGGTTCTGCCTACCTTTTGTTCCCAGGCCGTTTGTCACTCAGAAAGGAAACATCTGGCCTCCCCGCCTTTTTTGGAATCCTTTTGAGGGAATAAATTCATGTCTTTTTTCTCACCTTTGGCCTCATCACTGACGTTATAGATAATGGGTCTGTTTCAACAAAGGGCTCAGCCAGAAAATATAATTTGACAAGTATTATTTCCTGATGCAGTTTGTAGCTCACAAACAAGGCAGGAAGTACAGCTCACAAAGACCTTTGCTGGCTGGGGCTGTGCATGAAGCAGGAGCGCTCGAATATTGCTGACCCAGCCACCGTGTTCTCTCTGGGGACCCTGGACCTACCGGGTCGTGAGAGGCCACAGAGAACTGGGCTCTGACTTGGGACTTCTGTTCAGTGGAATTTTTCGGGATAGAATTTCATCCTTACAAATGGGAGTTTAAATGCAAAGAGTTCTGCCGTTGCCCAGGTGAATCTGGTTAAAAAACAGTTACAAACATTTCATTTCTACTAAAGTAAAATTATAAGAATCTTTCTTTTTTTATATAGCCCATTTAAACCTATACAATGAATATATTTCTTTTTGGCTCAAAGGGACTGGGTTAGAAAAAAAGATGATGATTCGTAGAATTTTACTTAGAAGGGTCCTTGGAAATCATGTAGTCTGATGATGGGGAAAGCTGGCTGCTCATCCAAAGGACTTTGGGAGTTTTTAAGAATGTAGATTCCCAGCCCCCACCTGGACCAACTGAAGCAGATTCTCAGGATCCTGATGCTAGAAACATTGGTCCAAATCTTTGATTTCACATGTGAGGAAATTATGGGCCAAAGATTTGCCTAGAGTCACACAGTCAGATTATGTGAACAGGGATGAAACATTTTATTCACCCAAATATCAACGTCTTTCTTTAGTTTATTACCCAGAAAAGGTCAGTGAAGCTGGAGAAGAGGCACTGCTGAGACTCTTGAGTCCTTGTAAGGAGATGAAGAGAAGTCAGTAAATGAACAGCAAAGGCAGAAAAGGCAGGAGAGCCAGGGAGTTCGCAGAGTTGCTGAAGAAGCCATCAGCAGAGGGCAAGGGGTTATCTGGGCAGCAGCATTGCAAGTCCTGCTCCAGGAAGAGGCCCTGCCCTGAGGCCCCATGCTCCTCCTTTCCTACACAGCCCTGCAGAACTAGCTGAGCACTGAAGAGATGGGGCCAGCGCTGCAGGGGCTCACTGTAAGAGCACTCTCAAGTCGTGATGAATCAGCAGGATCTGACAAATCAGTCTAGTGCCAAGGTAATCTGACTCAAGCTCTGTAACAGTGACTCAGTAGCTGGATGCTATCCCATGCAGAGCTCACAGCCCCAGCACTCCCTGAATGCAGTAACAGGAATGTTGGCTCAAGGAAGCCACCACACCTGGTGGAGACACTGCGTGCCCGGGAGACACACCTACAGCTGAAGCTCAGGCCGGTAGCCTCGGGCTGCTGTTTTCCACTTAATGCAGATAAATACAGAAAGTGGTTGAAGCCTTCCCCCACCCCACCTCCAGTGTGATCCAGCTGTTTTAGTAGAAAAATAGCAAAAGTTAAACTTATTTTAATGACACATTTTTTAAAAAGTCACCTTAAATACCGTTGAAAGGAGGATGAGTTGCTGTGACTGAGTTCTCCAATAAGATGCATTTATTCTACAGATATTCACTGGGTACCCTCTATGCGCCAGGCATTGTTCTAGGCATTGGTTTCTGGAGCTTACATTCTTAGAATGGAAATCACAAATATCTTGGTAATTAATGAACAAGTGCACAAATGATGGTTTCCTTTTCCTGGGGCAAGAGCTTCCTGATGTTTCTTGAGGTCTACTTATTTCAACATTTAGAAGAGCAGCAATTTAATCAAATGAAAATACCTGAAATAAAGATTGTGGCATACTAGTGTAGAGGAGGAAGACACTTCCTCTACTTGCTCTGGGTCCTTCTGGCCGGAGAAGGAATTAAATTCACATGAGACAGAATAGCAGGAGAAAATTAAACAAAGCTTTATAAAATGTATACATAGGAGAGGTTTAGGCAAACTGAGCAACTCGCCAAAATGGTGGAAGTTCTCCCCTTAATACCACCCTCAGCTAAAGACAAAGGAAGAGGGAGTCAATCATGGGAGGTTACCAAAAAGTACAGTAAACAAGGGTAAGGTTATTATGCAGATTTAATTCCTTGCCTTCCACATTGATAAGAGTTTCTAGAGGTAAGGTCATCCCTCCTTCTTCCTGGTACAGACAGGGAGACAATTTACAGATGGAGACTTCACTTACAAATGTAAATGTCTCTTAACAAACGGTAAGTAAATTCTACTTTTCAGAGTTTCTTTCCTGTCTGCCGTTTTTAAAAGTAACCAGCCCAAAATAATCCTCATGCCAAAGAGACATATCTTGGGGTGGCCAATTCCATCCCCCACACTAGCAAATAGGAAGGATGTATTAGGTTAATTTCACTATTGCGTAGCATGTTAGATGGAACTCCTTAAAGGCACACATTATTGTGTTAAGCAAAATTTAGTGAAGTCTGACTGAGAGTCAAAATCCACAAGCTATAGGACTCCATGTTTTTTCACTCTTGTGTTAAACTAAAAAATACTGATATATAATTTTAATAATCTGACCAATAGTTACAATATATTGAATACTTTGAGCCAAGCATTGTGTTAATATGCATTTTTAAAAATTCAATCCTTACCATAAACTTTTGAGGCAGGTGTCATTATCCCCATTTTAGAGACGTGATAATTGAAGCAAAGAGAGGTTAAGAAACATGTGTAAGTTTACACAGCTCTAGAAACAAATTCAGATGCAATTAGTCTGATCCCCAAGTCCCCATCATTGAGAAGTAAGCTCTAGTGACTCCCAGACTCCTTGTGAGACTGTCAAATGTTATAGGTGGGAAAATATAGCATAGTGGCTAAAGGCCCAGGCTTTGGTGTCAGGCACATCTGTTTTGCATCCTGGCTCTGCTGCTGCATGGCCAAATAGTTCCTTCCTCAATGAGTTGTCCTGGGGATTACAAGGTAATTCATGTTAAGCACATGGAACAATTCTTGGCTCTTAGCTGTTAATTAATATAAACCATGATAACTATGGTCAAAAAGATGATGGTGGTGGTGGCTATACAGGAGCCAAAACCTTGGCTTTGGTATGAAATCTCCTCTTCTTATTTCAATCTCTCAAATTCTGAAGTTTGAGTTCCTGAATCTCCCAAGAATAGTGACAAATTGTCATCAGATTGCTGGTTTGCTTCTTTCTTGACTCATCATCACCATGATTGAATTGGACAATAGTAGGGTGGCATGTTAAAGAGCAAGGGCTTTGAAGCTAGGATAGGGTATAAATCTTGGTTCTACACGTAACTGATGTGCAATTATAGACTAATCATTAAATGTCTAAACCTGTATTTCTCAAGCTGGTTATGGTGAAGAATCAATTTTTTCTTTCTCTCTCTTTTTTTCTTTCTTTCCTCTCTTCTTCCCTCCTTCCTCCTTTCCTTCCTTTCTTGTTATTTCCAGTCTATTGTGGACTGATTCTTTTCAAAACACAATAGAAATATCTTAGCAATGTCAAATTGCTACAGACATTCCTAAATGCTAACTCTCAGTTTCTGTTCTAACTTCCTTGAGGACCATTAACAGTGTGTGGACCTCACTTTGAGTCATACCACTACAAGCTTTTGTTTCATAATCTGTAAAAATGGGACCCAAATACTTATGTCTTGTGGTTGTTGTGAAAAATCAAGTGAACAAGAGGTCAACATGGCAGCATAGGCAGACTCAGACAAACACAACCAAGTTACAATTATTTTTGGAAAAATTACCCCTGAAAGAGAACTTAAAACTGGATAAAAAGAATCCCCACAACAAGGCACAGTCCTCAACTGAGGCGGAAGAGGCAGAAATTCCTGTCTGGAGAGAAAAAAGCCACCTTTGCAAGCCACAGAGCTTCATGGCCGGCCAGCCGGGAGGAGCCCTAAGGTATGCAGCCTTTCCTGGAAGTGTTGCTGCTATAAGCATCCTTCAGACTCGGCACAACTGAGATGAGTGACATAATATCTGGATTTGCTGGCTATTAACTACAACAGGGAATATCCCCAGAAAAGCTGTCAGACATAAGCAGAAAAAAGCCAGTTCTTAAAGGACTGGTGCACAAATTCACCCCTTTTGGAAAAAAATCTAAAATCACCAGAAAGAAAAGTGCACAGTCCTTTGGTGAAAAGAGACTCACCTGATAGTCTCTGAGTGCCTCTCAGTGAGAGGTGAGAACTTTCCAGGGACTAAGACATTGGTGGCAGCCATTAATGTGACCTAGTACAGGTGTGCTGACACAGACACTGGCAGATGCCATTGGAGTTCTTCCCCTGGCCTGTTAGCTTAGCGTCAGCCCCTCCTACTAGAGCACTGATGTAATCCAACTGAGTTAGGGTAGACAGCCCACCCTAGGGACTGGCCCCACCCAATACCAAGCCCTCGGGCAACTTTTTGGCCTGCAGAGATTGGGTGCCAGGATCCTCTGCAGGCAGGCAAGTGGGTCTGCCTCTGTGGGGCAGGGCATGTGTGAGGAGCAGGTGAACTGTGTGGGGTGTTGGTGGAGCATGTGAGGGCCTCTGCGGTGGGATGTCAGGGCCAGCTCCAGGGGGTCAGGGTGTGTGCACAGGCCAGGACTGTGTTGATGGCGAGTGTGGACCTCTGAAACAAGAGGTTTCTCAAAGGCAGAAGACATGTGCTTCTCAAACAGCCACACAGGGGATTGGTCCCTCCTTCCAAAACCTGAAACAATTAGGTGCTCCCATGCCTGGGGCTAGCCTCACTCAGCTACAACCCTGAGAGAGTTGACAACAGCCTTGCAGGCCAGAGGCCTACAGCAATTATAAGCCCCTGAGCATAGCAACCAGCCATGCTGGGAACCTACTCACTTAACAGAAAAACCGCAACAGGAGTGTGCTATTAGACATTGCAGCCAACTGTGCAGGGGTTCTCCATGCTGGACAAAGTGACTGAAGGGTCCATAGCAGTCACATGCTACTGAGGACTACAACCAGCTGGTCAGGGGGACATCTAGACTCCTTGAGCACCTGCAGCAAGAGCAGCCCTGCCTCAACAGAAGGATACATGTATCCCACACAGGGGTCACTCCTGGAACATTTGGACTAGTGAGAAGAGGGAAGCACACTGTTGGACCTCAAAAGACATCTCCTATACAAGGCCACTTCTCCAAGATCAGGAGAGGTAGCTGACCCACCTAATATGTAGATATAAGCACAGAGAAAGTGGCAAAATGAAGAGGCAAAGGAATACATTCCAAGCAAGGGAACAGGACAAAACCCCAGAAAAAGAACTAAATGAAATAGAAATAAACAATCTCCCTGACAATGAATTCAAGCAAAAATTCATAAGGATGCTCACTGATCTTGAGAGAAGAATGGATGAACACAGTGAGAATGTCAACAAAGAATTGGAAAATATAAAAAAGAACCAATCATAAAAATACAATACTGGAAATGAAGAGCTCACTAGAGGGACTGAATGGCAGAGTAGATGATACAGAAGAATGGTTCAGCGAGCTGCACAAAAGACTAGAGGAAATCACCCAAGCTGAACAGATACAAGAAAAAAGAATTAAAAAGAAAAATAGGCTAAGGGAACTCTGGGACAAAATCAAGCACACTAACATTCATATTATAGGTGTCCCAGAAGGAGAAGAGAGAAACAAAGGGGCAGAGAATCTATTTGAAGAAATAATAGCTGAAAACTTCCTAACCTAAGGAAGGAAACAGACATCCAAGTACAGGGAGCACAGAGAGCACCAAACAAGATAAACCCAAAGAGGCCCACACCAAGACATATTATAATTAAAATGTCCAAAATTAAAGATAAAGACAGAATCCTAAAAGCTGCAAGAGAAAGGCAACAACTTACATAAAAAGGAAACCCCATAAAGCTATCAATTGACTTCTCAGCAGAAACCTTACAGGATAGTAGTCAGTGGCACAATATATTTAAAGTGCTGAAAGGAAGAAACCTTTGCTTTCAAGCCAATAATACTCTACCTCACAAGGTTATCATTCAGGATGGAAGGAGAGATAAAGTGTTTCCCAGAGCAGCAAAAATTAGAGGAATTTATCAAGAAGAAACCAGTTTTACAAGAAATGCTAAAGCGACTTTTTTAAGTAGGAAAGAGAAGACCACACATAGGAATAGGAAAATTATCCAAAAAAAAAAAACCAAAAAGGCATTAAGGAGCCAGCCCAGTGGTGCAGCAGTTAAAGTTCACATGTTCTGCTTTGGTGGCCCAGAGTTTGCTGATTTGGATCCCAGGCACCAACCTACACACTGCTTATCAACTCATGCAGTGGCAGGCATCCCACAAATAAAGTAGAGAAAGATGGGCATTGATTTCAGCTCAAGGCCAATCTTCCTCAGCAAAAAGAGGAGGATTGGCAGCAGATGATAGCTCAGGGCTAATATTCCTCTAGAAAAAAAAAGGCAATAAACTCAATGGTAAAGGCAAAAAATACAGAAAAGCTAGCATATCAACCACCTTTGAAGGTCAACAGACAAAAGTACTAAAAATTACCTATTTCAACGATAAGTGGGTAATGGATACACACAACCAAAATAAGAGGTTAGATATGATTTCTAAAACATAAAATGTGGGAGGAGGGGAGCAAAGGAGTAGAGCTTTTATAAAAAGGTCAAACTAAAGAGACCATCAACGCAATATAGATTGCTATATATGTAGATTATTATAGATGAACCTCATGGTAATCACAAGTGAGAAGCCTATAATAAATACACAAATAATGAAGAGAAAGGAATCCAAACATAATACTAAAGAAAGCCATCAAACCAGAAGGGAAGAGAGCAAGAGAAGAAGAAAGGAACAGAGAAGAACTACTAAAACACCCAGGAAAAAAGTAACAAAATGGCAATAAGTACATATTTATCAATACCTACTTTAAATGTCAATGGACTAAATGCTCCAATCAAAAGGCATAGGGTGGCCAATTGGATAAAAAATAAGACCCATATATATGCTGCCTATCAGAGACACACTTCAGACCTGAAGACACTCACAAACTGAAAGTAAAAGGATGGAAGAAGATACTCCATGCAAATGGCAAAGAAAAGAAAGCTGGGGTAGCAATACTTATATCACACAAAATAGACTTTAAAACAAAAACTGTAACAAGAGACAAGAAGGGCACTACATAATGATAAAGGGAACAATCCAACAAGAGGACATAACACTTGTAAATATCCATGCACCCAACATAGGAGCACTTAAATATATAAAGCAACTATTAACAGACATAAGAGGAGAAATAGACAGTAACACAGTAATAGCAGGGGGCTTTAACACTCCACTTACACCAATGGATAGATCATCCAAACAGAAGCTCAATAAGGAAACATTGTCCTTAAATGACACAGTAGACCAGATGGACTCAGTAGATATATATAGAACACTCTGTCCAAAAACCACAGAATACACATTCTTTTCAAATGGACAGGGAACATTCTCTGGGACTGATCACACATTAGGCCACAAAACAAGTCTCAATAAATTTAAGAAGACTGAAATAATATTAAGCTTATTTTCCAACCACAAAGGTATGAAACTAGAAATCAACTACAGGAAGAAAATCAGAAAAGCCACAAATATGTGGAGATTAAAGAAAATGCTACTGAACAATGATTGGGTCAATGAAGAAATCAAAGGAGAAGTCGAAAAATACCTGGAGACAAATGAAAATGAAAATACAGCATGCCAAAATCTATGGGATACATCAAGAGCAGTTCGAAGACAGAAGTTTATAGCAATACAGGCCAACTTCAACAAACAAGAAAAACCCCAAATAAACACTCTAACAGCGCATCTAAAGAAACTGGACAAAGAAGAACAAACAAAGCCCAAAATCAGTAGAAGGAAGGAAATAATAACAATTGCAACAGAAATAAATGAAATAGAGATGAAAAAAACATAGAAAAAATCAATGAAACCAAGAGCTGGTTCTTTGAAAAGATAAACAAAATTGACAAACCTTTAGCTAGACTCACCAAGAAAAAAAGAGATGACTCAAATAAATAAAATCTGAAATGAAATAGGAGAAATTACGACAGACACCTCAGAAATACAAAAGATTATAAGAGAATACTACAAAACGCTATATGCCAACAAATTGAACAACCTACAAGAAATGGATACATTCTTAGAATCATACAACCTTCCAAGACTGAATCAAGAAGAAATAGAGAATTTGAACAGACCAATCACCAGGAAGGAGATCAAAACAGTAATCAAAATCCTCCCCAAAAATAAAACCACACGGCCTCCCTGGTGAATTCTACAAAACATTTGAAGGAGACCTAATACCTATCCTCCAACTCTTCCAAAGAATTGAAGAGGATGGGAAGCTTCCTACTTTATTCTATGAAGCCAACATTACCCTGACACCAAAATGAGACAATGACGATACAAAAAAAGAAAATTATAGGCCAATATCACTGATGAACATCAATGTAAAAATCCTCAACAAAATACTAGCAAATCAAATACAGCAATACACTAAAAAGAGCATACGTCATGATCATTTGGGATTTATTCCAGGGATGTAGGGATGGTTCAATGTCTGCAACTCAATCAGTGTGATACAACACATTAACAAAATGAAGAATAAAAATCCCATGATCATCTCAATAGATGCAGAGAGAGCAGTTGACAAGATACAGCATCCATTTATGATAAAAACTCTAAATAAAATGGGTATAGAAGGAAAATACCGCAACACAATAAAGGCCATATACAACAACTCACAGTTAATGTCATTCTCAGTGGAGAAAAACTGAAAGCTATCCCTCTAAGAACAGAAACCAGACAAGGATGCCCACTGTCACCACTCTTATTTAACACAGTATTGGAAGCCTTAGTCAGAGCAATCAGGCAAGAAAAAGAAACAAAAGGGATACAAATTAGAAAGGAAGAAGTGAAACTGTCACTATTTACAGATGACATGATTTTGTATATAGAAAAACCTAAAGAATCCATCAAAAACTTTTAGAAATAATAAATGAATATGATCAAGTTGTAAGATACAAAATCCACATACAAAAATCAGTTGCATTTCTATACACTAACAATGAAGTAGTATAAAGAGAAATTAAGAATGCAATCCCATTTACAATAGCAACAAAAAGAATAAAATATCCAGCAATAAACTTAACCAAAGAGGAGAAAGATCTGTATGTTGAAAACCATAAAATATTGCTGAAAGAAACAGAAGAGGACACAAAGAAATGGAAAGATATTCCATGCTCTTGTACTGGAAGAATAAACATAGTTAAAATGTTCATACTTCCTAAGCAATCTACAGATTCAATACAATCCCTATCAAAGTTCCAACATTTTTCACAGAAATAGAACAAAAAATCCTAAAATTTATATGGAACAACAGAAGATCCAGAATAGCCAAAGGAATCCTGAGAAAAAAGAACAAAGCTGGAGGTATTACACTCCCTGATTTCAAAATATACTACAAAGCTATAGTAACCAGAACAGCATGGTTTTGGCACAAAAACAGACATACAGATCAATGGGACAGAATCGAGAGCCCAGAAATAAACCCACACATCTATGGACAGCTAATTTTCGACAAGAGAGACAAGAACACATAATGGAGCAAGGAAAGTCTCTTCAATAAATGGTGTTGGGAAAACTGGACATCCCCATGCAAAAGAGTGAAACTAGACCACTATCTTAGACCATACACGAAAATTAACTCAAAATGGATTAAAGACTTGAATGTAAGACCTGGAACCATTAAACTTCTAGAAGAAAACATAGGCAGTACGCTCTTTGACACTGGTCTTAGCAGCATATTTTCAGTACCATGTCTGACCAGGCAAGGGAAACAATAGAAAAAATAAACAAACGGTACTACATCAAACTAAAAACCTTCTGCACAGCAAAGGAAACCATCAACAAAATGAAAAGACAAACCGATAACTGGGAGAAGATATTTGCAAACCATATATCTGATAAGGAGTTAATATCCAAAATATATAAAGAACTCATATATCTCAACGACAAAAAATCCTAACATCCAGTTAAAAAATGAGCAAAAGATCTGAACAGACATTTCTTCAAAGAAGATATACAGATGGCCAACACGCACATGAAAAGATGTTCAACAGCACTAACCATCAGAGAAATGCAAATCAAAACTACAATGAGATATCACCTCACTCCCATCAGAATGGCTATAATTAACAAGACAGAAAACAATAAGTGTTGGAGAGGACATGGAGAGCAGGGAACTCTCATATACTGCTGGTGGGAGTGGAAACTGGTGCAGCCACTATGGAAAACAGTATGGAGATTCCTCAAAACATTAAGAATAGATCTACCATATCATCCAGCTATTCCGCTGCTGGGTATTTGTCCAAAGAACATGAAAATACAAATGCATAAAGATATATGCATCCCTATGTTCATCGCAGCATTATTCACAATAGCCAGCTCTTGGAAGCAATGTAGGTGCCCATCAAAGCACAAATGGATAAAGAAGATATAGTATATATACACAAAGGAATACTACTCAGCCATAAGAAATGGTGAAATCTGGCCATTTGTGACAACATGGATGGACCTTGAGGGCATTATGTTGAGTGAATTAAGTCAGAGGGAGAAAGCGAAATACCGTATGATCTCACTCATAAGTAGAAATAAAAATTATGACAAACACACACATAGAAACAGATTGATTGGTAGTTACCAGAAGGGGAGGAGGGAAGGAGGAGGGCAAAAAGGGTGATTAGGAATATGTGCATGGTGACGATTGCAATTACTCTTTGGGGGGTGAAGTTGTTGTAATCTACACAAAAATAGAAATATATAATGATGTACACCTGAAATTTAAGTAATGTTATAAACCACCATTACTGCAATAAAAAAGGATTTTTGAGAAGGAAAAATAAAAATAAAATAATAAATAATAAAAATCAAGTGAAATAATGTAGATAAAGTGCTTAGCACACTATGTGCCTAGTATATGGTGAGCACTGAATAATTAGGAGCTCCTATTCCTGGCTTATGCCAGAAACAGGGAGAGAGAGACACACAAGACAGAGTTATAAAGAGTAGACACCTCAAGTATTCATAGCTGAGTCCCATAGGAGTTAATTTCCTCCCTATCTCTTTGGGCAGCTGAATTGCTCCTTGGGAGGTATATCCCACAACTCCAGGTGTTTTTGGTGATGTTTTAAAAGGGGTAAGTGACTAGCCTGGGCTAAGCCAAGTCACGCCAAAGGGCTGTGCATTCTGAACTCTCAGTTGGCTGCTCCATTTTGCTCAGTATAAGCATAACCCTAGAACATCACTAAAAATAAGCAGTATGGACATCAATATGCCTGTCTAACAGAAGTGAACGCATTATGAAGAGGATTTCAATTGTGGCTCAGAAGTTCCACAGCTCTCCCTGTCATTAAATTAAATTGAGAAAACACTCTTAAAGTAACCTATTTAATAATAATGGTGGAATTACTCCCTTGGTGGTATCATCCATTTGACTTTAGGAGTGAGATGAATAGAGGTCCCAAAGTGGCTGTGGAAGGAGCTGGTGCTGTCCGGGAATGCTCCCCATTGGAACAATTCATATAATATACAATAATGAGAAGATCAGAAGTGCAGCAGAATCCCAATGACAGTTGTCAGCAACCATCAGGTAACAACTGAAGGCTCAGTGAGTATCTAAGAGGTTAAATTGTGGTGCTAACATGAAACAGGATGAGGCCTCCTTGCTCATGATATTTAACTGAACCTTGCAGAAGCTGTAATCAAAGCACTAAAAGATATAAAAAAGGAAGATGATTAATATTGCCAAGATTAGTCTGATGACTCTAGTCCTGAGTAATATCCTCAGAATTATAAGAAAACTGGCCTCATGAAAACAGCAGTTGGGGCATGTCTAAAATATTGGAGTAAAGGTAAGCTCTCAGAAACCAGAATTATATCAAATTTAAGTTTATATCAAACTATATCCAATAATAAATATTACATATTATTCAATATAATGTCTTTATATTAATAAACATTTAAAATGCTTTACAAGGATTACCAGATAAGAAATCCTAACATGAATATTATTTTGCCTTTCAGCTGTGACATGGAAAGCTACAATACTGAAAAGGTATCTCTGTCAAATAAGACACACCTACAAAACTTCCATGTGAAGTCTCAGACAGAAATAAACCGATGGGAAAAAAAGATGCGAAAGTCAAATAGAACGCCAAAATTAGTCAATTCAGTGAGGAGAAAAATCAATACATTGACACTTGTGTGGTTTAAGACAATAAAAATATCGTGAAATTGATCACTTCCCACTACAGATGTCCCTGACTTACCATGGTTTGACTTACGACTTTTTGACTTTAACGATTGTGCAAAAGTGATAGCAATCAGTAGAAACCATGCTTACAGTTTTCAATTGTGACCATTTCCTGGGCCAGCGCTGTGCGGTCCCATCCTCCCCGACGATGCTGGGCATCGGCAGTGAGCGCAGCTCCCAGTCAGCCCCAGGAGCACAAGGTGAACCGCCGATAACCGTTCCATACCCATCCAACCATCCTGTTTTTCACTTTCAGTACAGTATTTGATAAATTACATGAGACGGCCAACACTTTATTATAAAATGGGCTTTGTGTTAGATGATTTTGCCCAAATGTAGGCTACTGTAAGTGTTCTGAGCATGTTTAAGGCAGGCTAGGCTAAACTATAATGTTTGATAGATTAGATGCATTAAATCCATTTTTGACTTACAATACTTTTGGTTTACAATGGGTTTATCAAGATGTAGCGCCATCGTAAGTCAAGGAAGATCTGTAGTCGAGTTGGCATTGTCTATAGGGTCTCAATGTCAGCTTCATTGTCAAAGAGTGCATAAGAGTAGCGGCATAGAGATGGAAAGAGGAAAAGTTCTAACTTCTAAAACACTTGGGACAGAGAAAGGAAACACTAGTGGAACAACATGTAAACATAGTACAAGGCAAGAACAACGAAGCAGCGTGCAGGTAAGCGACCTGAAGTGGTTAAGAGTAGGAACTTTCAGTCACACAAATCCGGGTTGAAATCTTTCTATAAAATTGACTTGACAATATCTCCCTTGCAGATTTAATGAGATGCTATATGAAAAGTGCTTAGCAAGTTTCTAACATATACTCTGGTTAAAGAAATGAGAGCTATTGTCCAGAGTAACAATAGTAGTACAGTAAGAATGGTGATTAGGGGTAATTCACCCACTGTTTAATCTTCCAGTCCACCAAAACATGAACATTTTCTAAAACCTAATGATAATAATAAAGTATCATTTATATCTTATTTCTAAATCTGTATAGCTCTCTCAAAGGGAAAATCCTATCAGGGAAAGCGGAGATGAATTTGGCAAATTCACAAAGGGTCTATTTTATTTCATTTCATTTCCAAATTGGAGTGAAATAAATACTCTAAGGGTTAATTTCACGTGAGGTGGATTAATCCTTCAGGACTTCAATTATTTATTTAGTAAGGTACCAAGTAGTTTATGTGATACTAGATTACTACTTAGCCTTTAAACTATATACTTAAAAAGCAAATATTTCTACAGGATAACTGATCTAACTTTTTCAACAAGCTGGCAGCTTGAAGGAAAAAATGGAGAGGAATTACCGCTATCGATGGTAAAGACCTACAGGACATTGGAACCACAGGTAATTTAGGGTATTTCGGGCTCTGATTTGACCAAACCAACTGTAAAAATATATGTTTTTGAGACAACCAGGGAAATTTGATTACGATTTTGGTATGAGATAATATTAAGGAAAAAAAATTTACTTTGAGTGTGATAATGACATTGTGAGTGTGCAAGAAAACACTCATATTTTCAAAAATTTGCACTGAAGAACATAAGTGTGAAATAGGTTCTCAGTGGTTGCGTTTTGCTTCCAAATACTTTCAAAAAGGGAAGACCAGAGACGGGTGAAGCAGGGGAAACAAAAGCCGGGTGACTGTTAGCTCTGGTGATGAGAACATGAAGCTTTGCTCTGTTCTTTACTTTAGGCTTCAAATTTTAAACGATCAACTAACTAAATGAAAAGCTCTTAAAACAACAGGCAGTTAATATACTGTCACTATTTTTAAAAAGTAATTCTTGGAAATGAAAACAATTTATTCATATTTACTTTTATTTTTTTGTCAAGAAGATAGATTATACAGTTTCTCTACATTATATCAGTAGGAAGATGATGGAATGATTTGGAATTTACATTACTTACAATATCAGAACCTCTACATTTTTTTAATCTACTTTACGGAAGCTCTGTTATTATCAGGAAATTTGGCTAATTACTAAAGAAGTTATGTACTCTCAGAAGTTCTACCAAGATTTTAAAGATATTTACTTCATGATGACACAGACGACTGGTAAAACGTATTGTTTTGTTTCAAGTAGACTAAATCACACTATCTGATCAGTTCTTTTGGGTTAAGTTTATTTTGTGCACTCATGTAAAAAAAAATACCAAGAAGAAATTAAAAGCCGAGATCCTAAAAGTCACTTCTGATTTTCAAATTTGGTGGACAGGCCTCTCCCGGGCCTGGGAACAAACTCCTCAACACTTTTAATTAATTCCAGTGTCCCTTCATAGAAAGAAATCATCAACAATATCTTAGAAATGTGCTAGATTCTGCCTTTCGGTTTGTTGTATAGGGGTGTGTGTGTGTGTGTGTGTGTGTGTATTTGTTTCTAACCTGAATCCAGCCCAGCCCTTTCTTTCAGCCCCTCCAAATGATAAGGCCTTGGGTAGTTCTGAAATCGTAAACACAGACCTCAAGTCAACGGGTTCTTTAAAAGCTCATTGTTTTTTCCTTGGTTCCCTCTGTAGAAATATCTCCTTTCACCTTCCAGCTGTTCCACTTATGAGCCATCCCGTCCATCTTTTCTGCTGTGGGTTTTCCTGTGACTTCCATTTCCTCTCTTCCGGAGCGCTCACATACTCATTTCCCCGTCTCTAGCCTCACCTTAAGGACCCCTCGTATTTGGCTTTCAAATCTTCCAAGTTTCATATATTGAGAAAGAAAAGAGTTATCAGTACACATTTCTACTCTGTGAAAGAAAACATTAAAAGTCCTCTAAGGGGAAGAAAACGAGAATGTTACTAAAGATTCCACTTTCCAAGTGAGCATACAATAATATCCATAAAAGACTTTTAATAATTTTATAAATAACTAGAATTGCTGTGGACTAATAGACTGAACAGTTTGAAATTGTACACCAATATTTAATTGGAAAATACTACCCACAATAAAAGATTTCATAATGAAATTTGGAGTTGAAAATTTTTTAAATTCTACACTGGCAAAGTAGCAAGCTCAAAACTCAATTGAAAATCTACTTGTAAACAGAGGCAATATTGTCTTATTTTACAAATAACATTGTAATTACAGAAAAAAGAGAAAAAGGAATTTATTTTCAATGAGTTATGGGAAGTTCAAAATTTCAAATATAAGTACAGATATTCAACTCGACGCTGGTAACATCAAAACCTAATCAAAATGGAATAGCAACAAAAGCTATTTCCTTCCCACCTATTTCTGCATAACATCCTGATTACCAGCTGCAAGACTTTTAACATGCTTGAGATGGCAGTTCTAATTTACATCAAGGCCTGTCTCGTCTCCGATTAGTCATCCTGTTGAAAAAGCTGTCGCCTCGAATATATGTAATGTAATCTTTTATGACAATAATATCATACGTATTTCTTGTAACATCTGAAAAAAGCTGCTCTCTGCTTTGCTAGCCTAGTGCTGGCCAAAATATCTCTCTTTAATAGCCCAAGGAAAAGATCATCCATAGTTCTGAAAATCAAAATGCCTAGGGAGGGATGAGCATGTTCCTCATGCTTAAAGTATGAATTAACTAAACTATTAAGTGGCAAATTAAAATACAGCCTGTTTGCAAAGATCTCCAGGGACAGTATTCCACAACTTCAGTGACTAACTCCTACTCAACAGTCCTTTGTTTTCCTTAACTAGAATCCGAGGGCTGAGTGTGTACTAAGTCCACTGAGAAGCAGAGGAGCTGGGGCATCATTCTCAACGTCACTGTAGCAGACTCGACATTCACAGGGTGTGTGTCCGAAATGGTCTGGACAGTCCAGCAGCACTTGAGCATTTAATTTTCGTCAAGTGTCAGATGTTTTCTGTGCACAGACACACAAAATCACCAGGTGCTCAACCATCCCTGAAGCTGTCTCTCTCACTTGAGCACTCCTACACTGGCTGGAGCACTCACTTCTCCTCGCCTCCCCACACAACTACCTCCTCCTCTCCAACAATTTTACATCCGGATGTTTGATTTATTGTAAACTTCCATTTTCTGTCTCAGAGCTATCGCTTCTGAGATCTCTTCATTCTCATCACAGGCATCGAAAGTCAACTTTTTTTCCCCGAGAGGTGGGAGATTTTTTTCACATAAAAATAAGGTCTTTTGCCTTTTATTCAAGTTCCTGTTTTCAATGACAAAGAGAACACTCAGGCTCTGCTGAGCTGTGGCTGCTGACTCAGTCCTGAACGTGTGCCTGCAGGAATCCTGATCACACCTCAGCATAGCTGCCAGTTACTCCAATTTCTACTCAGGTTGCTTAAAACTAGTGAAAACTGTAAACGGTAAACTGCAAACCTGAACCAGTGACTTCTGCGCCTCTGGAATCCAATTCCCCTCACGATGAGGCCAGCTCTAAATAGCAAAGCCTACTATTAGACCCCAATTTAATGTATCCCCCTCTTCTTTTCCTCTCCTCTCTCCTATTTTTTGCTTCTTGATTATACTCAAACATAATCTCTTTAAAGACCTTCTCCTCCTGTGCCAGTTTTGGTCAGTGGGGTGTGGGTCCCAGGTGCACCGTAACATAGTTAACATTTTTCAGAGTGCCAAAGTGAAAATGGTTGAGTGGCTCTACTTTACATATGAGCCCAGTGGCATTTGAAGTCTATTGTTAGTAACCAGCCTTCACTCCTGGTTCAATAATCCCACTTGCTCTGTATTTTTCTCTTAGTTTTTAGTCTCCTGTCTTTTAATCTTCCTTGTGGCTCCTCTCTAAACTTTTATCACGTTAAATGGATCCCATTACTTTGAAGCAATCAAATGTGCTATACAGACATTCTTAGAAGGATCTAACCAGCCCATTCGCATAATTACATGACAAAGAAAATAAAGACCTCTTGAGGGTTACGAGTACTAAGCAATGCCCCAGGATAGTTACCACTGCCCAACCAGGCCAGAGAGACTGGAACCAAGTCTCACATTTGTGTGTGGTATTACAAGATGTTTTAAAGGAAGGAGGTTCAGATATATACCAGAACTAATATTTTCATTACATATAGTATTTCATTTAATTTTTACATTACATATATTGTCTCATTTAATTTATTGTCCATAAGAATCTTGAGAAGGAGGTCATTACTATCTCTATTTAACAGATGAAAAAGCTAAAGTTCAGAAAGGTGTTAAAAATCAGAACAAGATTTAAAAATGAGAGAGAGGGGCCGGCCCGGTGGCGCCGCCGTTAAGTGCACACGTTCTGCTTTCGCGGCCCGGGGTTCCCGGGTTCCGATCCCGGTGTGGACATGGCACCACTGGGCAAGCCATGCTGTGGTAGGCGTCCTACGTACAAAGTAGAGGAAGATGGGCACAGATGTTAGCTCAGGGCCAGTCTTCCTCTGCAAAAAGAGGAGGATTGGCAGCAGACGTTAGCTCAGGGCTAATCTTCCTCAAAAAAATAAATAAATAAAAATAAAAATGAGAGAGAGATCCACTCTGACTTCAGAGTGTAAGCTTTTATACTAAATCATGCTGTTTTGCAAAATACAGTGGGCAAGGAAAGATTTTGCTGCCCCAGAAACAGCCCCCCAGTGTGCTTTGGGGTACTACTCAAATTATCGTAATGGTATATTAACCCCCATAACTTTGCAGAAAGCAGCAGCTTCTATTTTACCTCTCCTTCTCCAGTTTAATACCATTCTGGAGGGTGGGAGAAGGAGGTGGAAATGTAAGAAAGGGCAGACAGAAAATTGATATGGTGCCAAAGATATAATGTAGAATTATTTTTGAAAATAGATTTTGAGAAGCATCAATGGGATTTCCAGGAGGCTAGATTCAAGTTAATGATAACTTATCTATGCAGTTTTAAAAGTTAGGAATCTTTTTTTTTTTTTTTTGAGGAAGATTAGCCCTGGGCTAACATCCACTGCCACTCCTCCCCTTTTTGCTGAGGAAGATTGGCCCTGAGCTACCATCCATGCCCCATCTTCCTCTACTTTATATGTGGGAAGCCTACCACAGCATGGCTTGATGAGTGTGGTGTGTAGGTCTATGCCCAGGATCTCAACTGGGGAACCCGGGGTCACAAAAGCAGGGCATGCAAACTTAACCATTGTGCCACCGGGCTGGTCCCAGGAATCTTCTTGATTATTATGGAAAGCTTTACCTGCAATTTCTATATTGACGGAGCCTACAGACATGCCATTTTCAGAGCGGCATTTGTCAATGGCTCTACCCTGTCTCTGTTCATCCATTTCTGTCAAAACTGTAGACAAATGGTCTCCCTCTTGACTTTATGCAAATTATCTTATGTTAATATTGTCTTTTACTCTTTCTGGGATTTTCATTATTTTATTTTTCCTGACTCACTTTCCAATACACCAGTATGATTTTATTAATCCTGTTTTTCACAATGTTAGCTATCCACACTGATGACCTATAAATTAGTTAGTCTCTTCCATACTGCCTAGAACTGACTCTTGTAAAAACATTTACATCTCTCTGGTTGACTTACAACCACCCCCTAAAGAAGAAAATTCAGCAATTTTTAAGTAAGTTATGAACATGCTTCATAGTCTGTACACCACACAATATCTTCTCTTTTGTCAAAAAAATGTATTTTATAAGGATGTAATTATAATCACCAAATATTGCTTAATATCCATAAGACTGCGATTAGTGCTTAACTAGATTTGCTGCATACTAAAAGCCAGGGCATTTGGGAGAGTAAGTCTTTTCCCAGAAACATCAGAGTTTACTCACTTGGAAAAGGGGATTTATTTTGAGATAGGTACTTACTTTCAGAAATAGCCTCCAATTTTTTTCCTGGTATTAAAGGCTATGTTTTTTAGGGGAAAAAAACAAGTTGAAGCAATCAATTTATATTTTTACAAATGTGTAATTTTAACGACTAAATTTAAGGTATGAAAATTGCCTTTCTTATTATTTTCATTAATATTTATTTACTCGTATTATGGTTAAATTATGATTAGAACTCTTTAGTATTTCCATCAATTTAAAGAAAAACATAGAAAAGATTAAGTGCAGTGGACAAATCTATTCAAGGCATAAAATTAGAGTAAGATTAGAAGTAAATCCAGGAATATAAAGGGAATTTTATTTGTTGAAATGGTGAAGTTGTAGAGCGTGTTTTAATTTCTGTATATTTCACAAAGCAGCATTTGTAATATATAATAATTTTTAGTCTATCTTATGAAAATTTATAAACACACACAAAAGCAGAGACTATTATTATGAACTGTGATATGTCTACCACCTAGTTTCAATAATTATTAACATTTTCTTTCTCTAAAGATTGGCACCTGCGCTAACATCTGTTGTCAATCTTTTTCTTCCTCTCCCCCTCCCCCTCCTCCTTCTGCTCCCCAAAGTCCCCCTGGCCCTCGTACATAGTTGTATATTTTAGTTGTGGGTTCTTCTAGTTGTGGCATGCGGGACACCACTTCAACACGACCTGAGGAGCAGTGCCATATCCGTGCCCAGGATCCCAACCGGCGAAAGCCTGGGCCGCCAAAGCAGAGTGCGCGAACTTAACCACTCTGCCACTGGGCTGGCCCCAATCTTTTGTTTGCTTACTTCATCCATCTTTTTTTTCCTCATAGCATTTTAAAACAAATTCCTGAGATTTGTTATTTCGCCGTTTTTTCATGTCATTTCACCCTTAAATATTTTTCTAAAAAATAAGGATGTTTTCTTATATAATCACAATACCACTGTCATGCCATCAAAAGAAGTATTAATTCCTTAATATAATCTAAAACTCGATCTATCTTCAAGTGTCCCCCAATTTTCTCATAAACGTCTTTTTATACTTGGTTTGTTCAAATCAGGATCCAAATAAGTTCCACTCTTTGCATTTAACAGTTATGTCTCTTAAATCCCTTCTCTTCAGGTTTTCTCTCTACGATTTTTGCTTGTTGTATAAACCAGGTCAGTAGTCCTGTAGAGTATCCCGCAGTCTGGGTTTTTCTGATGCTTTCTTGTGGTGTCATTTAAACTGTTCCTCTATCCCCTGTATTTCCTATTAACTTAAAGTAAGATCTAAATGCTTGATTAGATTCTGCTTCATATTTTTTGCACAGATAGTTCACAGGTATTGCTTGGTACTTCACAAAGCATCCATCAAGAAGGACATATCTGGCTGATAGACTTTCAGTGATGCAAAGATGAATCGATGAGTTCAGATGGGAGCAGTGCAATCTTCCTGTTGTATAGCTCTCCATCAAATTACCTTAATCATCAAATTACCTTAATGGTTTTTAGAAGAACCAATGATTTCAACAGAGATTGCCAAATAGTAATTTTTCTACTTTCATCATTCCTTCTATAGTTATTAGCTATAATTCTTCTGTAAAGTAGAGCTTTGCTTAATCAGATACATCAATTTAGATACTTTGCCAATCAATTTATACAAGAAAGGCAGGATAAATGCTTAATTCTTTTGTTCTAATCACCAGTTTCCAGACTAAGAAGTTAGTGCTCTGGCCACGTCCAATGGTGACCAAAGAGGGTTTTCTTTCTTTCTTTCTTTCTTTTTAAATCATTGTTTGTTCTTTTTTTTTTTTTTAAAGCTTTTCTGGTTTTCCTTTCTTAAAAATAATGAACTCATGAAATTTTATAAATTCAATGTGTTTGCATCAATTGCAGTCATTTTTCCTCTTTGCTGCTCAAATTGTCCCATCTTGGATAGTTGGAAAAGTCTTTTCAAGTTGGCTCCTATGTCTTTTTGATATAATCCAGGTAATCCTTGATGGTTTCCTTGGTTTCTGGCACACACACACACAGTCTCAATCCATCCTGCATATTTCTTATTTCAGGTTTGGAATCAATCATTTCCCAAGCACCTAATTGGTGGGGAATTTCCAGTAAACCACAATTGAGACACCAGGGGTGCTCATTGCTTCTAGGTTACCATTGTTTCTAAGTCTTTTCAGTGTTTGGAACTAGTTCGGAACTGAAAGATTGGAACTTTCAGTGTTTGCATTTGTGTGTGGTAAAAGACACATAACAAGAATTTACCATCTTAACTTTTTTTGGTGAGGAAGATTGTTCCTGAGCTAACATCTGTTGCCAATCTTCCTCTTTTTTCTTGAGAAAGACTGTCCCTGAGCTAACATCTATGCCAATCTTCCTCTACTTTTTGTACGTGGGATGCAGCCACATGGCTTGATGAGTGGTGTGTAGGTCTGTGCCTGGGATCTGAACCTGCGAATCCTGGGATGCCATAGGAGAGTGCACCAATTTAACCACTATGCTGCCGGGTCAGCCCCCATCTTAACTATTTTTAAGTGTACAGTTCAGTGGTATTAAGTACATTCAATTGTTATGCAACCAATCTCCAGAACACTCTCTTTCTTGCAAAACTGAAACTCTATACATATTTGTCTTTGTTTACAATTCCCCATTCTCCCAGCCCCCTAGCCTCTGACAACCATATTTCCACTTTCTGTCTCTGTGAATTTGACTATTCTAGGTACCTCATATAAGTGGAATCATACAATGTTTTATTTGTGACTGGCTTATTTCACTTAGCATAATATCCTCAGATTCATCCATGTTGTACCATGTGTCAGAAATTACTTCCTTTTTGAGACTGAATAACATTCCTATTGTATATATATACCACATTTTGTTTATCCATTCATCCACTGATGAACACAGGTTGCTTCCATCATTTGGCTATTATAAATAATGCTGCTATGAACATGGGTGTACAAACACCTTTTGGAGACCCTGATTTCAATCTTTTTAGGTATATACCCAGCAGTGGAATTACCGGATATGGTAATTCTATTTTCAACTTTTTTAGGACCCATCATACTTTTTCCATAGTAGCTGCACCATTATATAGCCCTGTCAACAGTCACAAAGTTTCTAATTTCTCTACATCCTCACCGACACTTCTTCTTTTCTTTCTTTTAATTGGTAGCCATTCTAATGGACATAAGATGGTATCTCATTGTGGTTTTGATTTGCATTTATCTAATCATTAGCGATGTTGAGCGTCTTTTCACATGCTTCTTGGTCATTTGAATATCTTCTTTGGAGAAATGTCTATTCAAGTTCTTTGCCCATTTTTTATTGAGTTTTTTGTTGTTGTTGAGTTGTAGAAGTTCTTTAAATATTCTAGATATTACCCCCTTATCAGATATATGATTTGCAAATGTTTCCTCTCAATCCATAGGTTGCCTTTTCACTCTGTTGATGGTGTCCTTTGATGCACAGAAGTCTTTAATATTGATGTAGCCCAATTTATTTATTTTTGTTTTTCTTGCCATATTCAAAAAGTCCTTGCCAAATCCAGTGTCATGAAGCTTTTCTCTATTTTTTCGTTCTAAGAGTTTTTATAGTTTTTGATCTTACATTTAGGTCTTTGATCCACTTTGGGTTAATTTTTTTATATAGGGTAAGGTAAGAATCCAATTTCATTCTTTTGCATGTGGATATCTAGTTTTCCAAATACTAGCATTTTTTGAAGACATTGTTCTTTCCCCATTGAATAGTGTTGGCAACCTGGTCAAAAATCATTTGACCATATATATGAAGATTTATAGGCTCTCTAATTATGTTCCATTGGTCTACACGCCTGTCTTTATGCCAGTAATACACTGTCTTGATTACTACAGCTTTGTAACAAATCATGAACACATGCTTACTCATTCATTCAATAACTTTCTTTGCTCTCTGCATATGCCAGGCACTTCTGGAAGCTGGGTTAGGAAGACAAAGTAGTTGCTCTCATGGAGTTTACACTTTAGTGGAAAAAGACAGAAAATAATCAAAGATAAAATAAATAGAAAAATATCAGAAAGTGACTGGTGCCATCCAGAGAATTAAAATATGGCAATGTGATGGAGAGGCTCGAGGTACTATAGCAGATTGGCGGTAGAGAAAGCCTTCTACAGAGGTGATAGTTAAGCTGAGATCTGATTGACAAGAAGGAAGTAGACATGCGAAGAGCATTACAGGCAGAGGGAATGACAAGGACAAAAACTCCAAGATAGGAACATGCTTGATGAAGTTATGGAACAGAGAGAAGGTCAATGTGGCTAAAGTATACTGGGCAAAGGGAAGATGGTTTAAGATGAAGTCAAAGAAGAGGGGTGGTGATTTTACTTTAAATGTAAGGAGAAGCAATATAATCATTTATCTAAAGCATTGTGTTAGACATATAAACACATAAGATATGGTCACTGCCCTGAAGAAAGATAGAATCTTATGAAGTGTCTAATAAAAAATATGTAGCTGACCAACTTTAGAATGATTTGTTTGAACAACCTTAGCCATACTTGTATGCTTGTTTACATTGATATACAACAATTATAATTTCACGTCATCCTTTCTTTTTTGAGAGAGATATATACGAATATATGTATAAATTATATATATATTCATTAAATTATATATTTTATATATTTAAATATACATAAATTAAGTGATAGACAAGGAGTAAGTAGATGGAGATGAAAATGTCACCTTATTATTATTGAAAATAGTTGTATTGAAGAACAGGGCTTAGAGCTACAGACAGATTGATTTCTTCTTGAACATCAGAATGACAGACTTACCTGCCTAGTCACAGTAGAGGTGGCATAGGGCAGATGATGTCTCTGTAAAACTACACAAGGAATCAGAGACAGTAAAATGCAAAGAATAAACATCTGGACTCTAGAGCCAGACCACCTGGGTTCCATCTGGGCTCTGTAACTTACTAGTTTTTCAATGTAATCTCTCATTGCTGTTTCCTTACCTATAAAATACGGATAATATTAATACTACTTCATGTAAGGTATTATACCATAATGTGTTCTGCATCTTGTTCATTATGCACACTTAATATATATTAAATATCTTTTCATATAAGTGCAGTCAGGTGTAACTCATTCTTTTTTAAAGCTGCTGATTATTATATTCCATAGGTGTATTAGAATTAAATTAATCAATTTTGCCTTTTCCTGAATGTCATATAGTTCTAATTGTATAGGATGTCACCTTTTCAGATTGGCTTCTTTCACTTACTAATATGCATTTAAGCTTCTTCTATGTCTTTTCATGGCTTGATAGCTCATTTCTTTCCAGCACTGAATAACATTCCACCTCTGGATGTATCACAGTTTATTTACCCATTCACCTACTGAAGGACTTCTTGGTTGCGTCTAGGTTTTGGCAATTATAAATAAAACTACTGTACACATCTATGTGCAGGTTTCTGTGTGTACATAAGTTTTCAACTCTTTCGGGTAGATACCAAGGAGCGATTGCTAGGTCATGTGGTAAAGTTATATTTAGTTTTGTAAGAAATTGCCAAACTGTTTTCCAAAGTGGCTAGACCATTTTGCATTCCCACCAGCAATGAATGAGTGTTCCCATTGCTCCATATCCTCACCAGCATTTGGTGTTGTCAGTGTTCTGGATTTTGGCCATTCTAACAGGTGTAGAGCGGTGCCTCATTGTCTTTTTAATTTGCAGTTCCCTAGTGACATATGATGTGGAGCACCTTTTCCTATGCTTATTTGCCCTCTGTATATCTCCTTTGCGGAGGTATCTGTTAAGGTCTTTGGTCCATTTTTTAATCAGGTTGTTTTCTTAAGCTTTAAGAGTTCTTTATATATTTTGGATCATAGTCCTTTATCAGATATGTTTTTTGCAAATATTTTTTCCCTATTGGTGAGATTTTAATTGAAGTGTTTCAAACCAGTGTTCTGACTATAGAGAAGAACCGTTTAGTTGACATTTTAGGCATGTGGCAGCCATAGTAGTTCTAAATAGAGAATTCTTGTGATCATAGAGCAAAAAGCCTATGACATCAGCCAACAACAATGCAGAAATCCTAAAGTAGAAGAGCCACTGGACTTGTTCTTCCAAATGCTATACGTAAAATCTTCATAGGAAATAATACTTAAAATTTATGTAGAATTGTTCTCAACGTAATTAAAAATTTACAAGAGTTTTTAATAGGAGTGATTTTTAAGATTTTATTTTCTCCTTTTTCTCCTCAAAGCCCCTCTGTACATAGCTGTATATTTTTAGTTGTGGGTCCCTCTAGTTGTGGCACGTGGGATGCCGCCTCAGCATGGCTTGATGAGCGGTGTCGTGTCTGCGCCCAGGATCCGAACCAGCGAAACCCTGGGCCACTGAAGTGGAGCATGAGAACTTAACCACTTGGCCACGGCGCCGGCTCCAGGAGTGATTTTTAGATATAATTTGAAGGCATTGAAACCCTAATATGTAAGTTGGAAATTTGAAATAAGAAGTTCTATTTCCCTTTGAAATTTATTTTACCTTGCAAAGCAAACACAAACAGCACACTCTTTAGTTATGAAGTTTGATCACAAATGATTGTACTTTTTCTATTCTACCTCCTACAGGTTAAACAACACTGCAGTGAAAATCTTCCTATAACAAAATATTTACATGTTTATCTGATGTTTAAAAAATTGTTTTAGATAAGATTAATTAATGTATAACTCAAAATTCCAGGACAAGAACAAAAATTTGTTTAGGCTCTTGGTCTATAAAAGGGACTGATCATATCTGGGCTTCAAATAGTGATTCTTAATGTTTTGGGGTTAATATACCATTGAAATCAGAAATATCTGCAGAAATGCAGATCTATATATACAAATTAAATTTTGTCTACAATTACAGGGGGTTCATGGACTCATGATTTCTGATACATTGGTACACAGCAAGAACTCTATTAATCCCCAAATTAATATTATGGGGATTAATTTGGGGAAAGATGGTGCTTTTACTTACCAAACAAATATATATTTTAACTAACTTAGCCTTCAGACTCCCTAATGAATCTGGCCTAAAATCAAGCTGCTCCTAATTCACATTGCCAAATTTTCTCAAGATACTCAAACGTAGTTAAAAGAGGAAAGAGATTAATGTTGTTTTATAGTCACTAGCCATAACTTGTTAGTATCACCATCATTTCCTGTTCTGAGTGACCCTGGTTCCTAAAAATAACTCCAGTGCTATTCAACTGCTTATATTTGGCATATTCTTCATTCTTATTTGGGAAGGCACATTCCCTTCCCCAGCTGAAGAAACCCAGTGTTTGAAAAGAGCTGCCTAAAAACACTGTTCCCCTCTGGGCTCTTAAAAATGTTCAGCATCTAAATGCTGGCAGGGAATGCTCACACCCAGTGGAGGCAATACTCTATGGACTGAGCAAGAGAAAAAACGAGGATGCTATATATGGAAAACAGGAAGCAGAACCAGTTGAGGCAGCCTTATTCATCCGTGACCCATATTCAAAGCCATGATCCAGCAACTGTTAACTATTTAGAAAAGGAAAAGACTTAATGGCTAGCCTAAGCTATAAGGGACACATTGCAATTCAGGCCAGACTGTTCTGACATTTTCTACCTTATTTTTAAATAAGCAAAGGAATAAAGCACTAACTAAGGCCTCAGGACAGGCTAGTCAAACACACTGACACATACCATACATACATGGTTGGTGGCTGCCTTGCAGCAAACTGAATTTTTCATGCTTCCTCCAGCAATTACAGCAGGGTATTGAGGAATGTTCTCTAAATCAAAACCTTCAAGCCAAAAACAAAAAGTTGCAAAATAAATAAACTTTCAGTTTTTCTATACTATGTGATTATTTGCATATTATTTATATATTTGGAGACAGAAAAAGGAGCACTAGAAGGACTGTCTCACCTTTTCTTGTTTTTCAAAATGCCAGTAATTCCCAGGGCTGCTTTTTTTTTTAACCAATGCACACAGATTCACTTTTTAATAGAGGGAGTTTAGTTTCTTAGAAAAAGGAATGAGGTTATTTATGATTCAGAAGCACTTCCACATTGGTATTATAGGGCATTATCAGACTTCTATTCCTTCTATCCCCATTCACTCATCTTTTTCTTTTTCTAATGTTTTAAAGGAGTTACACTCTAAGTAGCTGGAGGTGGCAGATGAGAAAAAAATATCTTGGTCACTCTGCAGAAACAGTTCTTAGCCAAGTAGCTGAAGACTCACCTAGCTACTGTCAACCAATTTGCTCTGGAAGCCACCACACACATTTACAATGGTACTTAAAACCTAAGTCTAATTGATCAGCCAGGCTACTTCCAAGGATTTTCCTTAATTAAATGTCCTAGTAGGGCATTTTCATCACACAGGAACTGTGTAATTCAGCACACTTCTCCCCACACAACTTTTTTCCTTATCATCAACGTTAGCATTAGTCTTCACCTATCAACCTGGAATCTGATTTGCAGTGTGTCCTGTGCACCCCCTTTGAATTTCGAAAACTACTCTTCTCACTCCTCATTGTCTGGACAGTCTAATTTATAGGGTGACCAACCACACAATCTATCACCCATATCAGGATGTACGTACTTTTGAGAATGAAGAGGGGTGCTATTAATAATTATGCTTGGACAATAGACAAACTGGGGCTATCTTGGGCTTACTGGGACACAAAGTCACCTTGCTTATTTAAAAATGATCTGGTATGGATTATGCCAGAATGTTTCAGTCAATGCCCAACACGAAAAAAAATTTGGCCTTGGGTGTACTTCTATTCTCACAATGCAGGTATTCATCCTTTGTTCAAACCCCATGGGATCTTACCCTCTGATGATTATTGCACTTGGTAAATGATTTATAAATCAATGCATACTGAACTATTTGTCCATAAAAGTTTATACCGTTTAGGGTTGTTTCCACTCTCAAAGATTGAAGAGTTAGCACGGGATGGTTTGTGACTTACTGGATGGAGTAATATTTGAAAGGCTAAGTAATATTCCCGAGAGTGCTCAACTACAAGAAAAAGACAGCTCTCCACTCCTGAAGCCAACATTGACTCATTCGTATTCCCAATCCTGTATTCCATAATCACGTGATTAAATACAACCTACTAGGTCTAAAGGGCAATAATCAAACTGATCCCACTGTTCGGAAAAAATAATCAGGTTTCTCGAGAACCCTTTAGGCTCTTTTGTACCTGACTTAATATTAATGGCTCCTTTCATTTATGTAAGCCTAGCCTTTAATTATAAATAGAAATAAAGATTAAACACTGATTGAAATGAACTTGGGCATCCAATCAAGTCTTTGTTGGTGAGCAACTCTGAAACTACTTTAGAAAACAGTAGGTGAATAGACCCATTTTGAAGAGCACATAGTACTACGGTGCCAAAACTAAAGGAAAGGCCCACTTTTAATTATTTGACATAAGGACTTATGATGAGATGTCAGAAGACAATTTATAATAATTGGGAGACAGTGTAGGTAAAGTATGATTTGTCTTAAATTCGAAATATTAATAGCTGTTCTATCATGATATGATTTAGCGATGTGATTTGCACTATTCCTACTTACTAGGATTTCCTGTTTCGCATGGTAAGACTGACCAACCCTTGTTTGGGGAGTTCATAAATTTCATAATTAGCGAACTGTCCATCGATTAATATGTAATATGAAATTGCAAGTAGAGTCATACTGCTGACCAATCACTGCTTATCTTAAAGAACATATTTCTTTAATTTCTCTTTTCCTCAGAGCTCATGACTTCCACACGTAAACTCTTACACTTCAGTTTAGCCAAATGCTCTGGCCTGCCCGAGGTGGAGCAAAACGACCTCTTTATTCATTTATCAAATACTAGCTGAGCCCCAATTATGTGTCCTGGAACAGTGTTTGACACTGGGATTAAAAAGATGATTAAAACGCCATTGACCTAATTTAGTTTACGTCTGTGCAAATGCAAACTTCCTAACATTCTTGTGGCAAAGATTGCCTCCTCAAATCTTATACACGGAAGAAAATTCTGGGAAATGTGGCGCAAATCAAGCCTGGATCAATTCTGCTTTCCCTTTAGAACTATAATCTCCTAGGGTGACACCAGGCCAATTCTGATTAATTTTGAATAGTAGTATGACCAGTATCTTTAAATTCAAGAATGTTAAGGGCTAGTGGCAGCTTTACAATCGGGTTACTAATACAGAAATATCATTTAGCCTGTTAACCATTAAGAAGGAAAAACCATGCTCATTTCTTTAGAGGTTTTCAGATTACCTAATCAACAGATTTGCTTTTGCTGGTGAGCAATGTGCAAATTTTCCATAGATTGGATTATTTTATTTTCTCTTATTTAAGACTGGCACTCAATAGGCATCCCAGCTTCTAATCTCCAAGTGAAACACTTCTCAGTTTCACAAATCTTATAATTTGAGCTCTATTCCCCACAGAGTTGCAGCTCGCCAGGTGGCAATGCAGAACTTTTTCTGCTAACAGAATGGCAGCTTGTCAGCAGCATATTCTGAATCACTGGGTTTCAGTATGATGTTGGTTGGCACAGGTTTCGATTCTTTTATCAAAATGTGGCTAGCCATTCTCATAATGAATGTTTCTCTCCTTTTTTAAATGTTCCTTCTCCAGCCCCCATCTCCACCTACTAAAAAAAGTGAGGACCAACAGAAGTTGTATTCTTAAGCATGAAACTTTTCCTTCTCATCCCTGTTCCCATAAATTGACCTCCAGATTAATCTAACAAAAGCAGTTCCCCATCTCATCAGTTTTTCTCTCCAATTTTCCTCGTCCCCATCTTTGTTGGCATCCACCTTCTTCCAAAGTCTTCACCTTCGTCCTAGATACAAGCCAAGCAAACTATCACTACAGAAAAGCAGTATTGGCTTTAGCCAGCTCCCTTCCAAAAGGAAAACGTTTTTGGTCGCCATGAAGCCCTGCGGGTGGGTGACTGTCTCGATGTGCCTGGGACTGCAGGGGCTCCGGGACAGTCTCAGACACACGGGGCGGTTGGTCAGACAAACAGACGTACTGCTTTGGGGGAGCAGAACCTCAGACAGGCGGACAAGGAGAGTCCACCCCAGGTTCCCTATGGCCCGTCCGGCCCTCTCTTACGGGAGGATACTATGACAGCTCACCAGGGCCTTACACCTCTCTCCCTTAGCAGAAAAGGAAACTGAGGCACCGCGAAGGCCCCGGCCGAGCCGCGGGCCCGCTCCTTTGTCCGGGCCTGGGCCTTCCCTCCGCCGCCGCCGCCTCCTCGCCCGGGGCGCGGCTGACGCGGCGGGCCAGGAATGCGTTTCCGGGGGGAGAGGGCGGCGGCGGCGGCCGGAGGAGCGGGCTGGGCAGCGCCGAGGAGGCGGTGCCGGGGGTCGTTTCCTGCGGGGAGGTGGCCCCGGCCGCCGAGTCTCCTCCCCCGCCCCCAGGAGGAGGAGCCGCCACCGCCCGCCGCGCCCGAGAGCCGGGACGCCGCGCCAGCCCCCGGGAGAGGCCGAGCGGGAGCCGCGGAGCAGCAGGCCCGAGCGACCGGCGGGGCCCGGACGCCGCCTGGAGAAGGTCGGGGCTCAGGGCTTAGGGCTCGGGGCTCGGGCGGGGCGGGCGGCGGCCTCCGGGCTCCGGGGCGCGGCTGGACCTCGGGCCGCCCGGCGCGGCCAGGCCGGGACCTCGGCGGGCGTTGGGCCGGGTGGGGGAGGCGGCCTCCAGCCTTCGGGCAGGAGAGGAAGTCCGGGCCCGCGCCCGCGGCCAGGCCTCTCTGCCGGACCTCGTCCCCGTGCCGCCGCCCTCTCCCTCCCCGCACGCGCGGCCGCAGCGCCCAGAGCCCGCCCCGCGCGCCGAGCGGAGGCTCGCCGGCCTGGGCGCTGTCACGTTGGGGGCGGGGGCGTGCGGAGGACCCGCCGCGACCGGCCGCTCAGACACCTGCCATTCGGAGCGCCCTGGCCGGCTGTGGGGCCGGGGACGGAGACGGGACAGGCGCTCGGCCCCCGCCGCGCCCGGGGTGCCCCCCGCCGGCGAGCGGGGAGGGAGCGGACGCAGGCCTCCCGGGACGCGCCGTCTCGGCCCTGGGGACCGGCCTGGACGGTGCTCTTTGTCTCCGTCTCGAGCGCGGGCTGCCTTTGCCCTGAGCAGCGCTGAGCTTAGTCATTAGCTTCCACATAAGGAAAACTGTTCATGCTTCCAACTTGCAGAAGGCAGGGGCTGGCTCTCGGCGCCGGGGCCGCGGGGTGGGCCCGAACAAGAGGGGGCGTCGGAGAGCCGCTTCGAGAAGAAGGCGCAGGGTTGGCATCCCGTGTTTTATTTGTTTCAGTTAATATTTCTAAGAGCCGCACTGGCGCGCCGGCGCCCTGGGCACGCAGGCCCGGCTCCCGGCGTCCCCGCAGCTGGTGCCCGACCCGTTCCTGACGCGGCTTCACCGCGGGCCATTTCTTCACCCTTCATAGCAAGTTTTTTTAAGAATACCAGTATGTAATGCCTAAGCAATTTTTATTTTGTTAATTTTGTGCTTTTGAGTCAAAACCTAGTACTAGCTGGTCCGATCACTAGTACAGTACACTCTTTAAGCTTCCACTTCCCCATCCTGTAAAATGGGAACGAGAATACCTACACTAATAGTAAAAGTAATAATTATTATAGGAGCGACAGTGAGGGCTCTGCGTAGCTCTAGGCACTTTACATGTAGTGTTTTGTCATTTAATCCTGGAACCCATCCATGAGGTAGGTGCTGTTTGTGAAGAAACTGGGGCAAAGGGAGCATAAGTAATCTGCCTGTGGCCATCCAGCTGGTAAGTGGAGAGCTAGGGTCGAGCCTGTGTTTGAACACAAGTAACCCTCCTTTGCTACAGTATAGTTGTGAAAAGCAAATGCAAAATATCAAACAGTTTAGAGTAGATGCTCAATAAATACTGACTCCTTTTCATTCCTTCTTGGTATATTAAAATGGTTTAGAAAAATTTGGGACCCGCCCCGTGCGTGAACGGTTAACTTCTCCCGCTCTGCATTGGCCACCTGGGTTTGCCAGTTTGCATCCTTGGGGCCCACCTAGCACCACTCATCAAGCCGTGCTGTGTCCCACATAGAAGAACTAGAATGATTTACAAGTAGGATATACAACTATGTGCTGGGACTTCGGGGAGAAAAAAAAAAGAGAGAAAGATTGGCAACAGATGTTAGTTCAGGGCCAATCTTCCTCACCAAAAAGCGAAAAAAATAAAAAAAGTGGCATGTAATTGATAACATCATTAGTAAAGTTTCTTTGGGTTGCATCCCACATAGATACTTAGGTGGGTGGAGTTACTGGGTTGTTATTTTTTCTTGTTTTGATGGTACAAAAATAACAAATGCAAAATGAACTTTGATTAGATATCTTTCTTAAACTAAATAAGCTTTTGCAAGAGATTGTGTAATAGACTGCTTTTAGAAATGATTAAGGAATTTTAGTTGGAAGTTATTCATTCTACATTTGTGGACATCAAGGCCCAGAGGGGATAGGACTGACTTAAGAGTCCCACTATAATGTTCATATTTTTAAGTAATTTTGGTTCCATGATCAATATTAAGTGAGGAACTGAAGATGATGAAGTGATAAATAGAAAAAAGTTGAAACAAATCGATATTTTGGTTACAGGCATTTGAGGAAAACCCATTTTACTTCTCCTAAAATTCAGTATAAAATGGAAGATGTTATTAGAATGCTAGTTAAAAAGATGGGATGCTTGAGGATGAAGTCCAAAGCTTTTGTCTGCGATGGTGAGCTCGACTTGAGTTAGAGGACACCACATTTCAAGAAAGGGCTTTTTAAAAAGAAGCCCGACTCCATTGCTCCCACTTTTCTGCTGTGTAAAAGTAAGGGGAGTGCACTATGCTGAGTGAGAGGAGCTGGGCCCAGGAGGTGAGTACTGTACCCCTCCACTCATGTGAGGCTCCTGAGCAGCCAGAGTCAGAAAGACAAAGGACAAGGGTGGTTGCCAGGGGCTGGAGGAAAGGGGTATGGGAGTTGCTGTTGCTGAGTACAGACTCAGCTTTGCAAGATGGAGAGTCTGGAGATGGATGCTGGTGATGGTTGCACAGCAGTGTGAATGTACTTCATATCGATGAATTGTACACTTAGAAACAGTTAAGATGGTGAATTTTACATTATGTGTATTTTGCTACAATTAAAAATAAATTATTAAAAAAAAGACAGGGGATATGGTTAATACTTTACTTCTGTAAATAGAAAGCGAATAAACTCCAAATTAAGTCATCTCTCTTGACTTCACGGACCTAAACTTTTGTTTTTGTAATGTTGATTCTTTTAAAAAGAATGTTAAGTTATATATTGATTATTTTCTAATGCCCTCACCATGGTGCACATGAAAAGTATAGCAGCAACGATATTGAAAATCACTGGATTTAGTAATTTTAACGTTCAGGTGGCTTTCTTAGCTTTCTGATCAGTATAATTAAAATCTGCCCCAAATTACCATCACTGAGTGAATATGCAGTTCTATATTGGTGTTGATAAATTCTTCACCCCAGGAGGAACTCTGGGGACATCTGGTCACTTTATAAAATAGTGGAAATTAATCCAACAGTTGAATGTGGTGCTAGTTTTTGTGAAATGCTTGCCACTCAATAGCTTTATTGTTTGGCTTCTTGCCAGATAAACTGACTCTCAGCACAGGGGGAGTATAGCATAATATTCTATCTGAAGAAAATATTTTTCTTTAATATCCTGTAAGTGCACTGTTTTGCTCTTACCTACCCTCTAGAGTGATGAGATGAAACATCTTGTAACTGGTAAAAATTTCAGAACTTTTGAGTTCTGAGAATTTAAATTTCTAAACGTATGACAAGCTAAATTTTCTAGAGGCTTCCTATGGCCTGTTAAATTTTAGATTTCTGCAGTCTGCATGGAGAGTTAGGATCTGTCAGGTTTTGGGTAGAATCCTAGAGGATTATCCTGTGCCAATATGTCAGTCTCTCTTGTCGTGTTAGCAGGTCTGTTCTGACTTTGATTATATGTTATAGGCTTGCTGTCCTTTTATGTTGCGGAAGTGGGAGTGTTGGGGTAGGGAGGATGGGTTGACAGGAATAAGGGTAGGGAAGAGCACATTAGTCTTCAGGGTCCTGAAATGGTGGCAGTGTCTATAGCTGTAGAAAACTGAAAAAAGTTACAGTATGTACCTAGGTGAAAGGAGCTGCGTCCATGGAACTGACATTAGCAGCCTTGGAATAGTTCAGTCTTAGTTGAAAAAAAGTCTCTCTTTTTTAGGAGCTGTGTGCAAAAGGAGCCAAACTATACTTGTAAATTTCTCTTCTTTTTTAAAAGATGACTAGTTATAAGACTCACAGAGTTAAGTTTTATTTATAAGATAATATAATGTGGGTTTTTAGAAGTCAGGTACCTTAAAACTGTATTTTCGGTTTGTGGCTTTAGATGAGAAGGTTAACTATTTAGTAATATGCTAAAACATGTGTATATCATCTCATCATGAGCTGTGTGTGTGAGTAAAAAGAAACTACTTCAAATATCCGTAGGAGGTGTGTAGACACACACAAGCACTTGCGTGTACATCTGTTTCTTACTTACAGGACCAGCCTCATTACACAGTCTCCAAAGTGCAAGTTCCTGGCCCCCAGGGTTGTATAAAATGACTCACTGGAGTGTAGAAAGAAAGTATGACTTAATATGATACATATTTTTTAATCTCATTGTTTTAAAGTTTAAATTTTTTTTTTTTTTGGCTGAGGAAGATTCACCCTGAGCTAACATCTTTTGCCAGTCTTCCTCTTTTTGTATGTGAGCTGCCACCATAGCATGACCACTGACAGACTAGTGGTGTAGGTCTGCACGCAGGAACTGAACCCGGGCCACCAAAGCAGACCACTCCAAACTTAACCACTAGGCCACCAGGGCTGGCTCTAAAGTTTAAAATTTTTATTATGATTTATTATGTCTTACTATATTGCTGTAGAAGTACATATATTTTAATTTATAAATAAATATGCATGTATTTTGGGTCCATGTATGTCCCCAATTTTTTTTAGTAATAAAGGTGAGTGATCAAAAAGATTTGATGATCAGTGGTTTCGGGGATGATTTGGGTTGGTGGTAAAAGAACTGCTGTATATTTAGGAGGGAGAGGTTGCTAAAACTTGGTGTCTGAGGTAAGAGAGATGAAAGAAACTCAAAGTGACCAGGATTCTGGTTAGGTGGTGCCATTTGCCAGGGTGGGTAATATGACCGCAAGGGGTGGTGCTGGTTGACTGGAGGGAGAGGAGAGGATGCATTTATAATGCTGAGTTTTTAAGGTGACCATGGACACAGGTGGAGATGTCTACGAGTGCAGTTGGATACGATTGGGAGCTCAAAACAAGAAGGCTGGTTGGGAGATTTAGATTTGGGAATCCTTTGTCTCTAAGTGCTAATTGAAGCTATAGGCTGCAGACGGAAATCCCAAAGGAGAGTGTGTGGAGTGAAAAGGGGCCAGAGAGAGAATCTGGGAACACTTAACAGTCAGGGGCTGGGTGGACGAAAAAGAATCTAGAAAAGCATTTCCCTTCCCCAATTTCTGCTCTGAATTTCTGATTCCTTTTGTGACAGTTTAGTGAGTGACTTGGATATTTGCGGGTTCTTCCTGTGATTGGCATGTTTGAGGTAAAGACAAAAACACTTCAGTCTTTTTAGATGCATTATTAGAGAAGCGGTTTGATGTAGTTACGGCTTCTGGATTTGGAGGTGGGAAACCTGGGTTTCAGTGTGAGCTCTGCCCCTGAATCTCTCTGTGGTCCCTGTTGGAATATTTCACCTTCCAGGGCTTTGGTTTCTGCATCTGCGCCATAAAGAAGCGTCCCTCATGCTCTCAGTCTGAGCTGAAGGATAGCCGCTGCTTGACCCAAACTGTCGAGTGCAGCTCTTCTCTTTCTCTCATGAGCAACCATTTTCTTATATCATGGCCAAAGAGGATCAGTGCTGTGTGAAATTATTGCTTTACGAAAACCTGCCAGTGCTAACCAGACACAACTATTACTCTTATCTCCTTGTCAGGAAGTAGTTCTGTTGTACGTGACGTTTCATCCTTCAGTGTGTTGAGTGCCCGTGACCTGAGAAGTGCTGTGCTGAGTGGGTGTAGATCAAGAGGTTGATGTGGACCTTGCTGTTGAGTGTATTGCCTGGTTGGGACGAGTTGCCTTCAATCTAGGGAAACAACAAATACCAGAGACTATTTTTACGGAATTACCATTCCAGATAATATTCTCTGATAGGTTTTTAGGAAATAATCAGCATTGGCTTAAGTGGTTTTGGAAGGCCTTGTAGAGGAGCTTGGAATGGTATGAGCAAAGATGTGGATGAGAGATGAGCACCATATTTTGACCATAACAGAGGTTGTCATTTACTTTGCTGGACACTATCAAGAATATGTTATGGGACCACAATGAAAGGAGTAGTTAATTCTTTATTATGGTTGGCGAAGAGATGAAGAGCCAATGAAGGCCCCCAAAAAAGTCAGAAAACTAAAAGATAAATTAGTATTTTATTTTGTCGTAAGGAATGTAGTTTCAGTGGAGTGATGAAGAAAGTATTTACATGAAAAACTTATGGGGAATGTACCATTTGAATTATGGAAGTCACATTTCAGTGTATAAATGTTTATTGAATGAATATGTAAATAACTTTCATACTCTTTATGAAATTAGGAATAGTAATTTATTACCTCCCCAATATCTTATATTTTATGATTTATTTCATATTGTGATTTCAGTCCTTCTCTAAAGGGGTGATGGTAGCTTATATTTGATTATTGGAGGAGGAGGTTATAGGTTGAAAAAGCACATTTAGTATTATGTTATGTTAGGAAAACACAAGAAAAAACACAATAGGGAATGGATTTGTGCTTATTAAAGAAACATGGATGTAAAAGGATGGAGAACCATTTATTAAGCAGTCACTCAGGTTCTTATGTTTAGAAGCCTAAGACCAGTGAATGCGTTGGAGAGGGAGAAGAGAATGCCATGATCAAGTGAACTGATCTGTGGATCACTATAAGGATATTTGTTGCTAAGAGCATTCATATTCATGGTCATATTTTATCCTTGCAACAATTCTGAGGTAGATGTTATTCCCAGCTTACTGCTAGTGAAATGAGAAATTAATTGATTTCTCCCCGTGTTTAGTTAGGTTTTAAAACATTTATTTTATATTTAAAATATACCAAGCACTGTGCTTGTTTGACTGCACTACAGGGCCGAGAGGAGATGAGACAAAAGATATGGTTGAAATTTGTTAAAGTTTTGATCAAGTAAGAATTTTGGAGTGATTTACCTAAAAAGTAGATAAACTTGCACAGTTTAGGAACATAGCTTACAGTTCTCCTTAATTGGAATTACATGGAACAAATCTTGCTTTCAAGAGCTTATCAATACCATTAAACAAGATAGTTACTTTTTTTTGCCAGCTCCATTCACAGTTATCTTTGTAAACTTGCCCCAAAGTAAAATTTCTCAACCAAAACAGTTGCTAATTTCTTCTTTTCCCCTCGCAGGGAAAGGCAAAATTTGTGACACAGCTCACTAGGCTGGTTTCAAAACTATTAATTATTAGGTAACGTCTTATGTTTTGAGTGGAAGGAGGAGCTGGGAAGGATCAAGTCCAGGCAACGTTTCGCGCTCATCGTGGATCAGCCCTTAATGTTATCGCTTAATAGCTTTGTTTAAAGTGTTTATTCTTCTGCTTGTATTTTAAGTCCGTTCTTCTGCAGTCTTTGAGTTTATTTTGTGCTCCATCCCCAATTTTTTGAATTTAATGCATTATTCGTTTTTTTCTTAATTCTCACATAAGGCCAACCTTTTTTGGGGGATGGGGGTAATACACCAGTTATCTACTTAATGGATCACTGTTGGCTGTGTCATCATGTTTCTGATTGGCTTGACTTATTATTTTGAATCCTATGTGGTTTTTCTTAAGCCTGCTCTTCCTGTCCTGTTGATTCTGTTCCTTGTGTTTGTGAGTTCTGCAGAGGATTTCAACTTAAATTTCCTTCCTTTGTTCTGCACACTTTTCCTGTAGTTTTGTGGTCTTACTGTTTGTGATTGCTCTAAGATAAGCTCTATTTGATATTTTTCTAAATTCCTTGAAGAGCATATGACTTTTTCTAGATTTTCTGCTATTTCCAGAGAAGATTCTTCCCCTCCTTTCACTTTTTGTCCTGTAGAGGTTTTCCTAGTTGTTCAGTTCCACACCCTTGCCTCCTCCCACTTCCAGCTTGTTTATCTTCAAGGCTTTCTGGTGACAGCATGCGGTGCATCCATTCTTTATCTTTCCCTCGCATTTGTGGACTGGGTGGTGGGTCATCACGATTGATCGTCCGTATTCTCATTTTCCTGGAGAAGGAGGATAGAGTAGTCACTAATGATGAAGTTGTTTTCCGTCTGTTGTTCTGTCATTTTCTTAAAGTACCTAGCCCTGTTGTGAGCTGTTCTCAGGTTTCAGATTAGTGAGCCTATAGCTTTGGAGCAGCCAGACCTTTGTTGTTGGAGCCCGTTAGCCCCAGGCTGATATGCAACTGGGCAAGAAGAGTGGGTGCTCGTGAAAAGCCTTTTTTTCTCCTGGGTGGGAGTAGTGAATTTTAGGAGGTTTTCCAGTGGAGACCACTGTTCTGTGTGCGCGCACAGTGGGTGGAAAGGACTTCAAAGGAGGCGTTAGCTGTGTCTCTGCCTTGGAGTACTTAGCCTCTTCTTTTTCCCATTACCTCCATTTTTCTTTTTCCCTTCATCTTTTCTTATCTTCATCTTTCCATATCTGTGTTCTAAGTTTTTGTTAATCATTCATTCTAGCTTATTATTTGGGCCATAAACACCTCCGTGATCACCACCACACACCTCTTCCTGCCAGAGAAAAAAAATGTTGAGTGTTACTTGTTGTTCTTGTGAGGGGGAAGGTGCTGTTGTCCTGGCTGATCCATGCCTAACTCACCCTCAGACTTGATGGAGTAGAGGGGAGGAGCGCTTCTCCGAGCTCCTTCCCTTATGCGCTCCCTTCTGGTTGCTCTCAGCTGGGGTGAACTGCGTGTTCATCACTGAGGCTTTCTGTCTGGCTCTGGTTCTTTTTCTGGACTACATTAATTTTATTTTATTTTATTATTTTTTAAGATTTTATTTTTCCTTTATCCCCAAAGCCCCCCAGTACATAGTTGTATATTTTTAGTTGTGGCTCCTTCTAGTTGTGGCATGTGGGATGCCACCTCAGCGTGGCCTGATGAGCGGTGCCACGTCCGCGCTGAGGATCCAAACCGGTGAAACCCTGGGCCACCGAAGCAGAGTGCGCGAACTCAAGCACTCGACCGCGGGGCTGGCCCCTACATTAATTTTAAAATACTGATTTGTTAATGGCCTATTTATTTTTACCCTTTCAAAAGCAGGTACAGAAAATAATGATGGTGGGACAGACTTGAGGTGAATCCAACTTTACTATATTTTTAGGGGAGTATTATGTTATTCCTCAGTTGTGGGTATCCAAATCTTTTTCACCATTAGGCTGAAAAGATTTTACAAGGTTAGGACATAGAAAGGGAAGGAATCAGATTCTCTTCTCCTGTAAGTAGTATCTGAAGGTGAGAACCCTTAGCCTTTCTTATTAGAAACCTACTTCTATTGAAAGCTTGGGCTTTTGAATTGGGCTGTGGGTTCACATCCCAGCTTTGTCACTCGTTGGCTGGCACATGATAGATATGCAATAAATATCTGCTGACTTTAATTGAATTAGTTGTCTTGAATAAAAATATGCCCTTCTGCAAAGATTTTATAGGAAGAAATCTCTTGTGGATGGCTTCTTTTTGTACTACTTGGCTTTTGGGCAGCTTATTTTAAAACTTGAAGTAAATGTAACTCACCTCTTTTTTTTCAAGTAATTTTTCTCTAAAATTTTCTCTAAAGTGTAATTGTTTAATTTCTATAAATATAGTACATATAAAGTTTCTAAAGATTTTTGTCTATAAATGTCAAAGGAAATGCCAAATGAGTTGTGACATTGTTAAAAACATTAATAAATGGGAGCCGGCCTCGTGGCATAGTGGTTAAGTTTGTGTGTTCTGCTTCTGTGGCCGAGGTTTACTGGTTCAGATCCCAGATGCGGACCTACGCACTGCTTATCAAGCCATGCTGTAGCAGGCATCCCACATATAAAGTAGAGGAAGATGGGCACAGATGTTAGCTCAGGACCAATCTTCCTCAGCAAAAAGAGGAGTGTTGGTGGCGGATGTTAGCTCAGGGCTAGTCTTCCTCCAAAAAAAAAAAAATAATGAGTGTATGTTTAAGTTTGAACAGAACATAAAACCACACTTAACCTTGATGAATAAAGATGAGATTATAGTGGAGATTAAAATAATTATGTACACTTTTTGTCAGTGGGAACAATTGCACATATTGGGATTTTAATCACTAAAATGAGATTGTTTGCGGGGGGGGGGTGTTTAAGGTTATTTGTTGTTCAAGGAATGAATTATGACCTCTTAGATAAAATTGAACATAGTAAAAAATGGTATTAGGGTGAAATGCTTTTGTGGGAATGACACACAAAACCTGTAGGTATGCTCATGAAATCTGACAATTGAAATAACTTTTCTTGGCCTCCATTCGCTTTGAAGGCCTAAGAAATAAACTCACAGAACATTCTAGGTCCTTTCCATATCTATGCTCTGAGTCAGTTCTAACACTGGAAGATGTTCTTTCTTTCAAAATAGTGACTAAGTACGCTTCCAAAGGTTACAGTTTAAAGAAGGACAGAATCAGATCACAGCTTCTGGATCAGATGGCCTGGTTTCATTTCCATCTGTGAGTTATTTAACCTCTCTGTGGTTTGGTTTCCTCATCTGTAAAGCAAAGATAGTATTCCCAACCTCTTAGAGTTGCTTGGAGGAGATAGCTAGCTGTTATCAGTATTATAGTCATTTGAAGGTATTGAGATAAAAGCAAGATAACTTTGTTACAAGTTATCTTAAATCATCAAAATGCAGTGTATTGTATTATTCTTGTCTGTGCCTGGTGTGTGCCTAGTCTGGCCCTGTAATTGAAGAAGTGGGTCCTCCTCTTTTTGGTGGTCCTCATTGGGCAGCAGTCCCTGGATGAGCTTAGACTGTACGCGGCATTTTGATTCAAGTTTCCACTAGTAAGATGTCTTTTCAGGGCAGTTTCTTTTAGCCTTTCCTAGGTTTGCTTCCCCCTGACAGAAGCCTCAAGTCATTCTTCCTTATTTCTGTTTGTATTAGATATGCTGTCCACACCCTGATCTTTTTTTGAGGTGGTCTGTGGTATTAGCCTTCAGAAATATCTGTATTTTGTCTAATGTGGTAATACAAAACACTGAGGTTTTGCTGCTTTTATTATTTTACATACAAATTATTAGGAATCTCATTGATAGAAAGCACATTAAATAGAATAATCCTACCCAGTTGCGGAACCTAAAATAAGTACCTAATTATACTTATGTTATTAATATGATAGTATCTGATTAAACCTTACTATACAGTAAAATAGGGTTTTGCTGTATCTGAATGGCTGTCATAATCTACATTAACCTAGTGTTTGCAGGCATGTTATTTCTAACCCTTACACCTTATCCTTTCTTCCATATCTTGTGTCTCCCTCAGGCAGATCAGTCCAAAATTTTCTTATGGAAAATGAAACTTTCAAATATAGTTACCTCTTTATTCAGTCAAGTCGTTATTGAGCTCCAGCTATAATGTGTCTTAATAACGGTAACAAGCAGCACTTAGGGAGTGCCTTCAATGTGCCAGATGTCCTTTTAAGTGTTCTATATTTACCAGCTTGTTTAATCTTCACATGACCCCTATAAGGTAAGTACTACTGTCTCCATTTTAAAGATAAGGAAATTGAGGCACAGATTACATAACTTGCCAGGGTCACCTGCCTGGTTAGTGGTTGATCAGAGGGTGGAATGCAGGACTCCAACTCCATGGTCCAGGCTCTACCTCTGTGGTCCGTGTTATGGTACAGTGGTGGGACGACCCATTGTTAGGCTTACTGTTTTTTTGGATACCTCAGAATATCTCCAGTTATCTTTATCTTTAGTTTCTTTATTTTGTATTAAATATTGAGATACTGTGACTGTGCTAGATACAGAGGACGTGAAGAAATGACTTCTAGAAGATGACCATATGGCAAGTCAACTGTACACATCTGTGGTAGATGAGTAAGAGCTACATGGGTCTTAAATACTAAATCTTTGAAATAAGGGTTCTTTACATTTGTTTTAAAATATGTATATGTGTCTTTATGTGAGTCACCTGGCTTATATCACCTCCCCAATTCTTGCCTTCATTCGGAGGCCTCGAGCATCCGCGCAGATGATATTTTTCACGCTCTGCTCCAGCGGTTTCCTCGACTCTTTCCAGCCCCAGTGGCCGTTGAGAGCACTGATTGGACCTCTTCCGTCCCGCTCACGTTCTCTTGGCCTCCCCTTGATTCCAGCCTGACTCACTTCTGGCTGACGGCATCTTGCCCCAAGTGCCTCCTCTTTTCACCCCGGGGCTTCTCCAGCAGGCCCTCTTTTCTGTCCCTGGGGTGCGGAGGCTGGTGGCAGCCTCTGGGCAGACGCACTCTAGTTCCTGGAAGTGTGCCTGAGTTAATGCCCCTTGGGGCAAACTTTTACCTGCCGGGACTGGAATTGGTAAACCTGCTTCTCCCCGCTGACCCTCCTGTGAACAGACTTTCTGTACACTTGTCAAACCTTCTCAGAAAGGTCACACCTCCAGGCGCCCCCTGTGGTAAGAGGAGTACCCTGATACTGGCTTTTTCCCTTTTTCTTGGTTCAGTGTCTTCAGTACCTCTCTCTTTCCCTGGGTCACCTTCCGAATAACCTGCCTGCACACCTGTTGTTGTCTTGGGCTCTGCTTTGGGGAAGAACCCTGGCTAAAACAGTTACCATAGCTACATCCTCACTGAGACCTTTTTACCCAAGGCTTCCAGGCTCTGAAGTTTCAACCCGACTGTCTTACCTCCCAGCTCTTTCCCTCCCTGGTTTGCACAAGCCCCTTTCCGCTCACCACGTCCTCTTGAGGCCTGGACTTTGTCCCCTTTGTTGTTAACTCTTGTCAGCACCACCACTTCTTTGCCCCGCCTTCTTCCTTCTGCACTTGCTCTGTGAACAGGGATTAATGCAGCGATTTCAGGTTTGAGTCGAAGGACCATGCGAGGTAGTCTCAGCGATTTGAGCAGTTCTACAAGAATTTTTTTTTAATTTTGTGTTTTTGTGCTAATAATTGTAATAATAAACAACCAACTGGATTATCTGATTGACCACCTTATAACTGAGTAATAATTATTTCAGTGCCTATGATCGTATTTGTTTGTATATGTAAATTAATTTCAGTTCATACTGTTTTAGAGCCAGGAGCATGAGGCATTTTAAATCTAGCTTTAAGTTGGCTTGTATATACTTAAAATGAATTGAAAATTGTTACCACTAGGGTATCTACAGTGACTGTTTTCTATTTAAAGAGGATCTGCATATTAACTAGTTCTGAGAACCTCTTCTGTCCTGGGCTTCTGAGTAATGTTGGAGAGAAATGTCATACAAATTAACGTCGTTCAGCAAAAATTTTTGAGTATTGACTTTGTACCAAGCACTTCGAGATGCTATAGCTGAGTAAGACACATCAAGACCTGGTCTGTGGTTAACAGATGGCTAATAGGGAGTTTCAGGTAAGGTGAGTGTTTTGAATGTGCCTTTATAAACTAGGGTATCCCTCACCTGCGGGGCCCTTGGCAGTGCTCTGTAATCCTATTGCATCTTCCATATTTTCTTCAACCCCCAGTCCCACCTCCTTTTTTCCCAGCACTTGTCCTTACTTCCTGTTTCAGAAAAAAACCATGGGCTGTCAGGCGTGAACTCTCAGCTTCTTACCCCTGCCTGACTTAGAGAAAAGACGCTGCCCCTCTCTTCAGGGAAGTACACTCCCTGAGCTCTGGAGGCCTGGCTCCATCCGGTGCTCTTTCTCTCCTCTGTCTTCACCTCTTCAAATCTGCCCTCAGCTCTCCTCTCTTCTAAGTTGTCTTTTGTTCATAGTCTCATCCATTTTCATAATTTCAGTTGCCACCTACATAATGTTATCTCTAACCCTGACTTACCTCCTGAGATCCAGATGCATATGTCTTCACTTCTCAGTAGGTATCTTCCTTAGATTTCACACAGGCATTTCACATTCCACATTTCTGAACCAAAAGTCATTATTTTCCCCCAGCTTCCTTTTCCTTCTGTCTTCTTTAGCGATGCTTCCTTTCCCTCTCTCAGTCTCCTTATCTCAGCAACGTCAGACGCTGCGTTGCTGCCTCCTGGTCACTCAGTTGTGTGTTCACTTCTCCATTGCTACTGACTGACTTCAGACGTTTGTTGCCTCTTACTTAAACCTTGGCGGTAAATTTTCTACTTCTTGTAGCTCCTATCTTGCCACTCATCCTCTACCTCATTAGTTTTCTGCCATATGTATGTTGTCATGTTACTACTATGCCCCAATTTTTTCAATTTCCCTACTATGTATAGAATAGAATCTAAACTCTTTCAGTGTGGATGGCATTTAAGGCTCTGTAACCTAACTCCTCCTAGCCTGCTGGTCTCGGTTTCTGTTATTTTCCAACTTAGAATTTAAGTCTCAGAAATTCCTAAGTACTTTAAGATTCTTTTTGGCCTTTATGATATTTTAAGATTTTAACATAATACAATTTATACTTATTGTAGAAAATTAGAAGGATAAAATAATCACTCATCCCACCGACCAGATTTAACTACAGATAACATATAAATATATTTTTTCTAGTCTTTTTTCTGTAAAGATAGAAAGAACGAGACAATTCCAGTTGGAGGAGGAGGGAGAGGAGTCACCCAGATGTATACATTTAGAAATAAGGTTGGAAAGAAGTTACTGTAATTGTTCTCAGGACTCCGTGGCTTTGCATGTGCAAACCTTTTGCCTGGAATATTCCTCTCCATTTGCCTGCCCAGTTCCTATTTGTCTGCAATTCTAGGGGCAATGTGGCCATCTCCATGAAGTCTCTGAACTTGCCCAGGCAGAGTTTGATGTCCTCATTGCACTTTGTCCTTGTCTACATTGTAGAAACCATCACATCGTATTGTAACTATTTGTATTTCTGTCTTTGAACTGAAAATTCCTCGAAACAGTGACCTTTCTGTCTCCAGATAGGGCACAAAACATGCCATGGTCAGCCGAGGGGAACTTGCAGAGAGGTCTGGAGAAACCAGTGAGGTCCCAGGGAGTGGAGTGTGTTGAGAAAGATGGTGAAATGTGTTAAGTGCTGCTTTGTGTTCATTTTTTGGAGTAAACTGATGTATTCCCCAAGTGCATGTTGTAGGCAGTTAAGAAACTTTTGAATGAATGAATGAACACAGAGAGTAAGATAATGCCTGGAAAGTTGCTTTTGCAAGAGTGCTTTCACATGCATGGTAGGAGGTGGACGCCAGTGACAGCAGGTTGAGGAGGGAATAGGAGGTTATGAAATGGAGACCAGTGTAGACAACTATTCCTTGACCTTTGATTCTGAAGAGGAGACACAAGATAGGATTAAGACAGTACCTGAAGGCGTCCCTCCCTGCTGGCCCCTCATAGTGAACCATTGTATGTGGAATGCTCTTGGTAGGAAACTCCTTAGGGCCCCTTTTCTCAGCCATAGAATCACCTGGAATACAGGCCCCACTCCCTGAGACTGGTTCTTAGGCCTGGGGTGGGCAGCCAGGTAAATCTGGTGCAGTTGTCACCTAGACCAACTTTGAGAAGTGCTGCCTTAGGAGGTTTTGAAATACAGGAAGCTCTTGGTGTGTCCTTCTTCCCCACACGCATGCAGGAGGATCCAGGACATTCAGAGGCCGTCAGGATCAATAGGGGAGGCTGTTGAGTCCTCTCTGCCACTTCGTCTTTACTATCCAGCTCTCTGCTGCTTGCTTTCCCCAAGGACACTTCTAACTGTATCTTCTAAGCCTCATTGTCCTCATGGCTCTTCTTTATTTTTACTTGCTGTCCTCTTCTGTCTCCTGTGGCTTCTCTGTTTCCCTGAGAGAAAGCTTGGCCTGTTATCAACATCACTAGCCAATGAGTGTCTCTCTCTTTCTTGCCGGTGCACTGACCAGTCACAGGAAAGTTGACATCTGTCCTTGAGCAGTTCTCAGCGGTTGTCCTTGTTCTCTCAGCTGTTCTTCAACACGAGAGCCTTGTTTTGCCTCCTTCTGGGTTTGGAGCTCTTCCAGAGGCATGAGGGTTTCAGAAGGCTGATCTTTGGCTTGTCAAGTTTGTAGAAGGAAAAGGACAGTAGCATTTAAGTCATAGTTTAAAGCTACGTAGCCTAAGAATGTTAGGGAACATTTCTATCCAATAACCTTATCGTAGTGATGAGTCTCTGAATTGAGTCTTTTAAAAGGTTTCTCAAGGTAGCCTAGTGGTCCCTAAAGTAGCCTGAGTAGTATCTTGAAGAAACACATATCAGTCCATATATGGAACAAATATTTGTTCTCTTCACTTTGTGTAGAAACTGCCCAGATGCTCCATTCATCACAGTCATGCATTTCCTCGGAAGCCTTAACATTCCAGGTCCTTTTTAGTCATAGCTTTGGAATTGATAACATTATTTGAATGGCTTAGAATTATAGTCTGTCTGGATTTATTACACATTAAACCTTTGAGGAAGGCCTTAAAAGGTGAACTGTCAGGCATTTGACACTTCTGTGACACTCAGCTTTTGTTGGTCTTTTGGATGCGGTCATAAGTGACATGTAAGCAAAATTGTGCGCTCGTGGCATAACAGAACTTGCTGGTCTGAGCACAGTTGCAAAGTGGATGAGTATGCAAATTATTCTTACTGCTTTTCTCTGGGAAGTCAACAGAGAAAATGCAAACAGCATTTAATAGCAGGGGAAACGCAAGTGTCCCAGGGTGCTCTGAGCACCTGTCCCTGGGTGAAAGCACCCTCTCGCAGCTGTGGGACTAGCATCCCAGGATGCAAGCTCTGGAAGACACAGAGGGTTTTAAAAGAATTGTTTTTTTTCTTATTAAAGGAAATTTATCAAGAAAGAAAAAAAATCCCACACAGTTACCCTGCCATAATTGTTATTAAGAAAACGAAAAGAAAGCATTATAACAATTTAGAACAAATAAAGCATCGTCTTTATGTTAGGCTTGTAACTCTTTCTCATCTTTAGGTCACTGTGGTTACTTTATATATTCATACACTGTTATTTTTACATCTTGATGTCTTCTTTCTATCCAAAATTATTCTATAAACCTTATGATGTTGCTACATTTTATTACTGTTATGACTCTAATAGTCCATCAAGTTGATGCAGCTAGCCGTTTCCCTATTATTGGGTAGAGAATGTTTGCATTTTTGCCTGTTGTAAATGTACTAGAGTTCTATACTGAATGTGCATGTGTGTGTGTATCACCTTTTATATTTTTAGTTATTTTCTTAGGATGAATTTCCAGTACCTAGATTACTAAGTCAGAGGGTAGAAACATTTTTTGTGGTTTTTGATATAGATTATTATTTCCCTCCATTAATTATACCAGTTTACAGAGCCATCTCTGATTTCTTTCAGCCATCTGCAGTAAGGTTTGTTGGGGATTAAATTACCCCCCCCCATTTTTTTGGCTTGCTAATTTACCTTATATGGCTTTAATTTATATTTGTTTGATAACTAGTAAGGCTAACCTCTTTTTGGTTGATATTTGTTTTGTATTGTACTCTTGTGGGAGGGACAGATATTTATGCATATTTACTAGACTGGCTACTAGTCAAGAGCAGTAGGTAGTTAAGGGACAGGGTCAGTGACCTGTGGCTGTAGCCATCTTCGACCAACTCTGGTAAGGTATAGATTAATATTGTTAAAACTTTGATTCACAGAAAATAGTTATATACCTAATGGTTGGAGTATGAAGTATTCTGCTTAATATACAGAATATTACTTAATTTTTCTTTAGAGATTCTAGAAGACACTCAACCCTCTTTTGGATCTTCTTATGCCCCCCTCCCCCACTTTCTTTTGGTTTAGTTTGTATATCTAGAAATTGTAGGAATTGAACTGAATATTTTACTATCCATGCATAGAAGGTGATTACCTTAGAAATAATTACGAGAGCTCAAACTCAAAAACTGAGTTGGGGTCTTGTGTAGGATGTTGATCTTAGCCTGTGGAGAAGTAAAAGCTATTGAAAAGTTGTCAGCAAAGGGATGGCGCCATCAGGACTTGGACAGGTTCGCCCCAGCTGAACGTGAACGCTCCCGTGTTTAGGTCGCGGAGGCCTCTGGCTCCGCATGTTTGGAGCCTGGAGCCACAGGAGATACTGAGAGAGAGTCCCTGCGATGAAGATGCTCATCGCTTTTATGGCGTCAGAGAATACTTGACACTGTTGTTCTTTTTTGAGGACTGTAATTCAGTGTTAAACTGTATTTGATCTGGAGAAGCGAGAATGGATTCGGGGGTCTGGTACAGAAGCTGCTTTAGTGGGGTCGGGTGAAGGGTGAGGTAACCAGGGCGGAGAGGGGGGCGACAGAGGTGTGGAGAGGGCTGGAGAAGAAATGGCTTGAGATGTATGATTTTTATAAAATCAACAGAAGATAAGGTGAGTGGGAATGTTTTATGTTTAATGTGTTTTCTTGTTTTTCATTTTCTTAATATGATATACATTTTATGTTTCAGATGAATTTACAACTGGTTTTCTGGATTGGACTGATCAGTTCAGTTTGTTATGTGTTTGGCCAAGCAGGTAAAAAAGAAAAACTGCTTTAGTTGTCTTTTCATTTCAGTCTCTTGTATTGCTTTTGACCAGTTAGATTCCTGGGAAAACCTCAGTTCGCTCTTGCTGCTCCTTTGAAGCCCTGCAGTGGCCCCGTGTCACTCAGATAAAGGTCAGCGTCCTTACAGTGGCCTGCAGGGTCCTTCCTCAGGCTCCCCTCTCCTCAGCCACCAAGAGTGATGACCAGCAGTTTGGCTAGTAAAATGCTAAAATGATAGGGAAAAAAAGAGTATGCTACAGAAAGATCTTTTGAGAGTGTCTAAGTGAGCATAGAGAAAGCAAAAGCATGTAATATATTTAGAAGAAAATAAAGTAAATGTGTAGATGGTGGATTATAAACTGTCCTTCCCTATATAAAAAAATGAAACCAGGAACCATTGACTTTCTAGATGTTCTTGCTCTTTAATCAAAAATTCTTACAAATTGTTGGCATCATCTAGAAGAGGAATGAAAAATAAAGCTGAAAATGTATTTAATCCTCTTAGAAACCATGGTGCATCCGCATCTGGAAGGATATGCAGTTCTGTTCTCCAGATCTCAAAAAAGACACTGCATAGAATAGTTATTTGATATCAGGATAGGACAGACTTACTACATGGAAACATGAAGAAAGAAACCATAAAAGACATTATTCATAAGTTTGAATTACATAAAGCCAACAGCAACATATAAAACCCAAAATTATCTATATGTCGAAACACCATCAACAAGATGAGAAACTGAAAAGCGGTTTAATTTCATTAACATGTGTAGAGATCTGGTAAAAACAGATGAACATGATGACAGAAAAATTTGCAGAAGACATAACAGAAAATTTACAAAAGAAATGGTCAGTAAAAATACGAAAAAATGAAACCTTAAGTAACTGACAGTTGAATTGATATTCTAATTTATTCCTGTTAAATGAGTAAAAGGTTTTTTATATTGAAAAAGTAGTTAGCATGGTTGAAGGTGTGGTGAAATGGTATTTGCGTACAGCTTGTGGGAGTATAAATTTGAATATTATTTCTGGATAGGAATTAGTGTGTATTGAGAATCTTAAAAACATGAATACTCTTCAACTCAGTATTTTCACTTCTTTGAATTTGTGATAAAGAAATAGTTTTACATTATAAGAATGTTCCTCAGAATATATGTGCGTGTGTATGTATGTGTTTGGAGGGTTTGTGTGTGCATGTGAGCAAGCACGTGTGAACTAGGCACACATGCAATTGGAAACCATCTACATTTGTGCAACTTTAAATAAGGTATGATAATGAAATATGTAGTCAGTAAAAGCCATATTTTTGAAGAATTTGTAGTAAAACACTTAGGATAAAGTATAAAAAGTAGTATACAAAATGTATATCCTCAATTTCATTTAAATAATGTCTATATTTGCATGCTTCCTTGCTATTTTTTATCTATCTGCATAGAAAAGAGACTAGAAAGAAATATACAGAAATGTTAGCAGTAGTTATCTCTTAGTGGGTTATGGGTGATTTTTAGTTTGTTTTTTTATGCTTGTATGTATTTTCCAAATTTCCTATGATGAGCATGCGTTAGGTTTACAATCAGAAGAGATGCATTGGAGACAGCCTGTATTAGTGCCTACCACATGAAAGGCACGCTTACCCTGAGGTGAATTCAAGAAACGTAAGACATTGTGAACACAGAACCTGAAAAATCATGGGATTATGGATTGGGTGATCTGGACTTTTTAGGTGTTTAACTTACTGAAAATGAAGGGAAAGCCGCTCAAGATGCTTGAGGTGGTATGAGTGTGGTCATATGAGTTAAATGAAAAGAAATCATACTTCACCCAGTTCTAAGAAAACTCCTGACAGTTATGACCATCCAACATGATAGATCCTGAAATTATGCCGTTGAAAAGAAGGATAACTGTATAGGTTAATGGTGCCTAGTCTTTGCTATAGAAGACGAGAAAGATAACTGTCTTTTTATGGCTGTCTGTGCCAGGGTGATCCCCAAACACCTCTGGGGGTAGGTTTGGGTCAGCTTAGTAACTAGGTTCGTAGTATTCATATTTAACATTTAAATGTATTGCCTTATTTGTCATTTTGATCCTGATTTTTCATTATTTTCTCTCGTAAAACTTAAAGTGATCTATTCTTTCTTTCTCCTGACAGATGAAAATAGATGTTTAAAAGCAAATGCCAAATCATGTGGAGAATGTATACAAGCAGGGCCAAATTGTGGATGGTGCACAAACTCGGTAAGATTGCTCGAGTCCTTTCCATTTATTCCCTAGTCATTTAGTGTTATATCCTTGGGAAGTACTGGATGTGAATACTGAATAAGCATCAACTCTATGTATGGTACCCTGTGATGGTCTAGAGCCATGCTGTTCAACACAGTAGCTGCTGGCACATGTGGCTTTTGAGCACTTGAAATAGGGGTGGTCCACATTGAGAATTGTTGTAAGCCTCAAATACATACTAAAGTTTGAACATTTAATGATGAAAAAAGTTATTAATAATGTTGAAATGCTAATATTTTGTATGTATTGTTAGAATTAATTTCCCTAGTTTCAATTTTTTTTCTTTTAGTGTGACTACTAGACAATTTAAAAATACATATTTTAGCTCACTTTTGTGACATGCATTATATTTCTATTGGACATCTTCCCAAAAAACTCTAACCATTTAATTTGACTGTTTTAGATTTCCCCCCTCTTTTAATGGGAGAAGTATAAATTAATCTTCCGAATTTTATTTGAGTTAAACTTGTCTAGAATTGGTTTGCATCCTAATAAAAGCCCATTGAGGTTAGGGTTTACATTTTATTCACTTTTGTCATCTGTATACATTGCTTAACCTGGTTGGTGCCTTCCACAAAGCTTACTAAATGTTTAATGGGTGAATGAATGAAGGAAGGAAGGAGTGAGTAAGTCAGAACAGGAGATAAAGGGAAGTCATTTTGAGGATATCTCATGTATTCACAGAGTGAATAATGTCAGGAGGTCAAAGGCTTACTGTCTGTTTTTACTCAGGCATTTGACTCCACATTTCCAGTGCCTGTTTGTAGGCGTAACTGGTCAAATATCAGATATTTCATATGGTTTGACCATATGAAAGACAAAATAAGTTGTTTTATTATATCAAGTTTTTTCTAATAGCACTTTCTGTTCTCCTAAAAGTGGTATTCTGGAATTAAACTGGAGACAGTGGAGGAAATAGGGATTGCTGTGAGTTTGTCTCAGCAAGGCTCACTTCCCCACGGCTGTCGGTTGTCTTAGCTGGAACATGAGTGTGGAAATGCCTGCTTTATCTCTGTTGCTACAAGAATTAGAATTGATGGAACCTAAAGTGGTTTTAGTTAGAAGGTCCTAAGTAAGTGGTAGCTGCTATTACCAACAGGAGCATCCATTTTATGAAGGTTATAGTTTATCTGCAGTTGAGGGTTACATAGCCAAACTATCCTTTAAATAATTTAGCCTTTGATCTTTGTGGCATAATTCCTAAATTATTAAAGGCTATTTTGGAGTATGTTTAGTGAAATTTTACTTGAGTGTCATGATACTAGGATTTCCTGGCTTGGCTGTTGGGAAGTGTGTGATGTTCTAGGCTCCTGTGCTTTGGTGATATTTTAGGGTTGATAATACATAAAAGTGGTGCAGCTCTGAACCATCTGACACCCGGTATTCACGTCCCATTGTTTGTCTAATTACGCAAATGCTCTCATTTAGTGTTCTCTTTGCCTTAAAGAATAACTACTCTGGATCATTGTGTATTCTTTGTATTTAAATATCCTCACTTTATGCAGCACTATGAAGTGGGTAGATAATAAATACCATATAAAACTGAAAAGGAAGTGACCCCAAGTAAAAGGCATTCCCTCGTTTTCCCAATGTCAACATTAAAAAATAAAAAGATTTTTGGCCAACTAAATACAAAACTTTTAGTGCTATACGTGGAGTAGTCAAGTTAGTTAATTGATTAGTTATGTATACACATTTCAAAATGATACACACACACACAGTCGTTGTTTTTCCCCCCACTCTCACATTTTGTGAAAAACTTTCATTCAGAATCTTTACATACATCTTACCAGCAGTGTTTTTGCTTTCACTAAGGTACTTCTTCAGTCCTCTGATAAACTTTTTATTTCCATCTAAGTTGTTTGAGGTATAACACATTTTGAAATCATGTTACTACCGGAAATTTTACCCTAAGCCACAAGTACTGTTTACATACCATTAGGGCCTTTTTTACTTTATTTTTTTAAATCACCCTGTGGAAATATGACCATTGTTGTATAATCACTGTAGTGTTGTTTTTTTTAAAGATTTAGTTTTTTTATTTTTCCTTTTTCTCCCCAAAGCGCCCCGCCCCCCGTACATAGTTGTGTATTTTTAGTTGTGGGTCCTCAGTGTGGCTTGATGAGCGGTGCTGTGTCCGCGCCCAGGATCCAAACCGGCGAAACACTGGGCCGCCGAAGTGGAGCACAGGAACTTAACCACTCGGTCACCATGCTGGCCCCTGTATTGTTTTTTAAAATAAATTTTCAAAGTTTCGTTTACAATAATAGCCAAGACTTGGAATTTTTTTGAACCTCCATGAATACTTACTAAATTTGTACTAAATTTCTTGGTCCCCTTTTTAAAAATAGCATAGTTAATTGAGATGCTTTTAGGCTAAAATGTTTCCCTTAAACATTGAGTTGTTGAAAATCTTGTGATGTAGAATGCTACATAATGTGAGAGACTTTTAAGGATATTTCTAAGGGAAATTTTGGGAAAAAATATTTGTCCGATATTTGGGTGTGTATGTTATTAGTGGCTGTTAACCATGCTGAATAAGTGATTTCATGGAAGAAATTTCTTTGATTAGATCCTATGAATTTGAAGGTGGGACATTTGAAATGTATACCTAGGTCAGTCCTAAGTATTACTAAAGTAATAAATTACTAGCAGTATATTAGTAATAAAGGTATTACTTTCAAGGAAAAAATTTTGTTTTTAAACAAGAGCACTTATTATGGTTTGGAGAAAGGTAGTATTTTGCTTAAAAATGAGAAATGAAGCCCATTAGATGTGTCGCTTGATTTTTGCAATTTACTTGCGTATTTGCAATTATGATTATGTAAAGGTTTGAGCATTATACTTTTTATTTCTCCGTGTATTTTATATGTCATTTAGACATTTTTACAAGAAGGGATGCCTACCTCTGCACGATGTGATGATTTAGAAGCCTTAAAAAAGAAGGGTTGCCATCCAGATGACATAGAAAATCCCAGAGGCTCCAAAGATATAAAGAAAAATAAAAATGTAACCAACCGGAGCAAAGGGACGGCAGAGAAGCTCCAGCCAGAAGACATCACCCAGATCCAGCCCCAGCAGTTGGTTTTGCAGTTACGATCAGGTACAAAATTCCAATCCTGTGGAAGCCTTTGTTTCTACCTGAGCTTTTCCACAACAACTTGATATGAGCCTCTTGCCAGTTTCTGCTGACGGCTCGTTCTCACACTGGACCGGCTGCCAAACAAATGTGAAATACGTTAAAGTTTAGAAATTTTTTGCAGACATTTGTAAGTCACATATATTTGAAATGATAATAAATGTTGCCTAATGTCCAAAGTAAATTCTGTTAAAGATTCAGAAAGTTTTAGATTTAGTGAACTTTGCAAATAAGTCCATCCTCTGTTATGATTACATAATATAAAGAAAACATTTTAACCTATTTTTTCCTTTGTACTTGTTTAGTATTGTTAAAATATTAAGGTTTTTGTGATAATCTATGACAGTCCCACATCTGCAAACAAAAAGAAAAAGAAGAAAACACAAGCCCTCTTCCTAGTCTTTCCAGTTTCCATCCCCTTTCTCTCAGAGGAGGGGTGCAGACTCCCGCCTCCATGGCTGCCCTCCCATCCTCCTTCACCCACGGCCAGGCTCCTCGCCTCCATGTCTGCCCTCCCGTCCTCCTTCACCCACGGCCAGCCTCCTCGCCTCCGTGCCTGCCCTCCCATCCTCCTTCACCCACGGCCAGCCTCCTCGCCTCCGTGCCTGCCCTTCTGTCCTCCTTCACCCGTGGCCAGGCTCCTGCTCTAAACCTGTGCTGGCACAGCTCTGCCTTCCCCTTGAACCACAAAGCCTCGTGGACCCTTCTCAGGGCCGTTTTTTCTTTAGCCTTTCTGTACCAAGTGACACCTTTGAACTTCTTGGAAGGCTTTCCTCTTGGCTTCTACAACATCACTCCTGGTTTTTTTCCATCTCTCTTAACGTTGCTTTCCAGTGTTCTTTTTGTGTCTTTTCTTCCTCCTTCTTTGCAGTCCGCTTAATTGCTGGTTGTTCTCTTGTGGATTTAAAACCATCTGTATGCTGTAACAGACTTTTAAGCTCCAAACCCATTTATCCAACTGCCTTTTAGAAGTCTTTAGAAAATCTGCAAGTTAAAAATTTCATGATTTTTCACCCAAACCTTCTCTTTATCCTGTATTTCCTCAGTGAGTTACACCTAACACCTCTTGTGCATCTCTCCTCTTCTCCTTCCTCATTGTTTCAATCTTCATCATCTCCCTCTTAGATTCTTGCTATAGTTTCTCAACAAGTTTCTTTGTCTCTATAATTCATCTTTAAAACTTTTTGCCAGGCTCTAGAGTAAAGATATGATTATGTTATTCACTTGCATATAGTGGTTTCCCATTAAATAGAGAACAATCTTCCCGTAAAACTTCAGTCTCTAAGCAGTTGGGTGTACCCTGCAGCGGGCCCTGACCTACCCACGCCAGTCTAATATGTGTCGTTCCGTCTATTTGTTTTCCTCTGTCATAGTTATATATCGACTTTTGTCTGTCTTGCCCCCTGTGGACTGGGACTTGTCTTTTCGTGTTGCATCCCCAGGGCCTGGCATTTTAAGTATTTGTGACTGAAATTGAGTACACAGAACCGTTGAGTTACCTATGGAATGTCCAAGCTTTTGTAAAAATTATGGCAATAGTACATTTTATTTTATAGTGTTTACCTTGTAAATCTGATGTACTTGTTTTTTCTCGTTTACTTTTAATTGCTGGCAAGCTAATTTTGTTTTCTAATCTCTCTTTAATTAGGGGAGCCACAAACATTTGCATTAAAATTCAAGAGAGCTGAAGACTATCCCATTGATCTCTACTACCTTATGGACCTCTCTTACTCTATGAAAGATGATTTGGAGAATGTAAAAAGTCTTGGAACCGATCTGATGAATGAAATGAGGAGGATTACTTCAGACTTCCGAATTGGTAGGAATATTGAGAAAATTAATGATTTTCCTTTGTAGGAGCCATGACAGTTTTGTTCTTCACCACATACTTGCAAGATAAATAGGCCTGTTTTTTAGCCTTTTCTTTCTTGAAGGGAATGATACTCCTGTCACATGTCTAATAATGTTTCTGCCTCCTTGTTCCTCTGGTACTGTATGCTACTAGGTTACTTGACACAGATTATACCACATAGATATAGGGAAATGCATGCTTGTTTTCACAGGAATTTATTCATTCACTTGTGGATTTATTTTATAAACATGTTGAGTACTCAGATTCTATTTTATTACTCATTAATATGACCACATTTGCCTGTATAGCCTGTTCTCACTTTAGACCTGAATTTTTCATATTATAATGATTTCCTTTCCAAACCTTATTATTAAAGATAAAGATTGACTTACATGGGGTATCATACTTGATTTTTTTTTTTTAATGCAAGTCTGTCTATCCATCCGCCATCCATCTATCCATCTCTCTATGCATTTTTCCTTCACAGGGTTTGGCTCATTTGTGGAGAAAACTGTGATGCCTTACATTAGTACAACACCAGCCAAGCTCAGAAACCCTTGCACAAGTGAACAGAACTGCACCAGCCCATTTAGCTACAAAAATGTGCTCAGTCTTACTGATAAAGGGGAAGTATTTAATGAGCTGGTTGGTAAACAGCGCATATCTGGAAATTTGGATTCTCCAGAAGGTGGCTTTGATGCAATCATGCAAGTTGCAGTTTGTGGAGTAAGTGCATTCATTTTCTATAAAGGGATATTATTTGTGTAAATTTTAAGTATGACTGTACTATCAGTTAATAGAAAAAATTGCCTTAATTACCATGTCATATTTGATTATTCTAGAGAAATACAGAATTTAATCCCTTAAATTCCCTCCAACTACAAGTGTTTTGTTTTTGTTTATTTTTTTCTTTTTGGTGTGGAACGTTCACCCTGAGATAATATCTGTTGCCTGTTTTCCTCTTTTTTTGCTTGAGGAAGATTAGTCCTGAGCTAGCATCTGTGCCAATCCTCCTATATTTTGTATGTGGGACGCCACCACAAGATGGCCAACAAGTGGCCAACAAGATGTGGACAAGTGTAGGTCCACACCCGCGATCCAAACCTACAAACCTGGGCCACCAAAGCAGAGTGCACCAAACTCAACCACAACGCCATGGAGCTAGCCCCAATTAGTGTTTTATAAAAGTATATTTAATCATTTTGTCCCTATATAAGCCAAGGCAGTTAGTTAGTTCATTTATATGGGGCTTTAAAAGCCAAGAATGCTCACCATTTGAAAGAGCAGGGCAATTTAGCTGTACTTTAGCTGGTGTTCTGGGTTTTTAGGAGAGGCCCAGGTGGCCTGGCTCTCTGGCTTTGTGCCAGAGGTGAGGTTATCCCAGGTTATCACCGGGAACGTTAAAAGTGCTCAGATGAAACAGTGTCTCACCATTTTCCTTTGGTCAGTTTTCTTCTGCTCATTGTCTTTGAAAGATGTCTTTCCCTGTGTCTTAGTAATTCAAAAAGAAAGAACTTTTTAAGTGCTAGTTTGTAAACTATATGAGAACATTTAGGAGTCATATAATATTTAGAATTTTAATTGCAGGATTTTCAGTGGTAAGCTTGTCTCCATTGGACTAGTGATTAGAATTTTATGACCTGTTTACCAGTTGAGGATTTTGAAATGACCTTTTAATAATATAGCTGGAGCTGAAACTAGAAAACGTTGTGAGGTAGATAAAGTTTCTCTTAATTACCTACTGCTGTCCCATTCCCCCCCACCCTTTTTCCCTTATAGTACCCCTATTCCTAGAAGACCTTCCTTGATTCCAGATGCTTTTTTTTTTTTCCCTGAGGAAGATTGGCCCTGAGTTAACATCTGCTGCCTGTCTTCCTCTATTTTGTATGTGGGACACCCCCACAGTGTGGCTAAGTGGTGCAGGTCTGCACCTGGGATCTGAACCTGCAAACGTGGGCCAGTGAAGTGGAGCATGCCAAACTTAACCACTATGCCACATGGCTGGCCCCCAGATGCTTCTTAATAGTTATTTTTCCACCAGTCTTTGCTAAGGTGCTAACCGATATCCAAGATAATAATAGGGTATAGTGATCTGGTACAGTGGTGAAGAGAACAGTCTTTAGATTGTTATGACCTGGCTTCAAATTTTCCCACCAGCACTAATCCTAGGCAGCTTCCTTAGCCACTCTAGGGGCTCTTCCTTCTCCTCCAGAAGGGATGATAATAGGTCGACCTCACAGAGCTGTTGTGAAGCTTAAACGCAGTAATCCACGTAAAGTGCCCATAGCCCTCAGCAAACGTTAGCTGCTATGTTCTCGTTACTTCTGACATCTCACTGGGGTAGTTGCAGTTTAAGGACAGTCTCTGCTTTTAAAGCTGAAGAAAGAGTAATATTCCAGGTGGAGCCCAGCCTGACCCGCTTCTGTCCAGCCATTCGTCTGATCCTCTTAGCAGCTCATGTGGAGAGTGTTCTCGGGGCTGCCTTCCACACCTCCACCTGTGGATTCCAGTGGGCTGGAGCATCCTGGCCACTCCCGTCCTTCTCTGTTCATCAGGCTGACTGAGAGGACCTGTTCCGCCTACTTCTCTAGATGCAAAAAAGAGAGACGTTCAACTTGGATTGCCAGCATTACTAAACTTCATTCCTGCCTTCAAGGAGTTTGCAGTCTTATGAGGAGATACACAGATGTATTGAGTAAATTTAGACAAATATAATTATAAATTTACCATTGAGAGAAGAGAATTTTACTGCTGCTTTAAATTCTTTGTTTAATAAGGTGCAGAATAAAATAAATGAACAAATAAAAAGTACTGATGAGTTAGAATGGGTGGAATTAAGTAGGTCAGGTCTTTGGAGAAGATAATTTTTTCCATAGTTAAAAAGGAAGGCCTAATGTGAAGGGTCGATAAAGGAGGTATATGCTATAGAAGATAGAACAAGGATGGAAGAAGGGATGCGAACAAGACAGCAGTAGTCGGGTAAAGGAGGGGACGGGCTGAGGCATTTTTATGTGCTCAGCACATACTCAGCAAGCGCCTACTGTGTAGCGCTGTGCCAGCTACTGGAGATTCGATGATGAGCAAAACCAGGTGTGGTCCCTGCCCCACAGGGAGGGAGTTAGCTTACTGTCTAGTGGGGAGAGAGACATTGATTTTAAAAGAGTCCATTTTTTAAAGGAGCTGAAAGAAATGGGCAACCAGGCAAGATACACTTTTACAATGGGATGGAGGAGCTTTATTCAGTAGGCTGTATGCAGGGTTATTAGCATTATCAGCAAGATTATTAGCTGTGTGAAAAGAGAAGATAAAGAAAAGAGACAGAATTAGGGTAAAAGTACAGTGGTAGCCTATATGAAGATAAGAGATTTATGTTGAGTTATTGTGAGTAGTATTTTGAAATTGAAATCCTTTTCTTTTCAAGTCATTGATTGGCTGGAGGAATGTTACTCGACTACTGGTATTTTCCACGGATGCTGGGTTTCACTTTGCTGGAGATGGGAAACTTGGTGGCATTGTTTTACCAAATGATGGACAGTGTCACTTGGAAAATGATGTGTACACAATGAGCCATTATTATGTAAGTGCTTAATTCCTTACATGTTAAATGGATTTGTGCTGAATTTTAGTGTTTAATACTAAGAGTGTTGTCGGTGCCTGGCTTGTGGATTTTTCAGGGTTTGGGGTTTTGTTATTTTGGTAAGTATGGGCCCTAACCCACTGTGCAGGAAAGCTGGTGTTGCTGTTTCTGAAGATGTGGCTTTGTGCTTGCTTCCTTCCGCTTCGACAAAGGCCCCACTTAGGTGAAAGGAGCTTCTCAGATGCCTTTCCTCCCTGCCTCGACCCAGAGTTGTGTTTCCTCTCGCTTGCGTGTGTCATTTGGTTAGCAAATTTGATATTATTTGTAAACAAGTAATTTGTATAGTCTTACACTCTTTATTTATAGATGGTTTTTAAAAGTCTATACCCTGTCTCTACTGAAAATAAAGGTTGGCAAATTATTCAAGTTCTAGAGGAAATAAACCTTGATGAATCTTGGTCTTTTTCTTAAGTGATAGATAATACAACCTGTAATTACTGGCAATTCTTTAATTTCATTGTTCTGACATATACATAGATAATCTTGTTTCTTGGAACTGTTTTATTATGGAAATTTTTATACACATAAAGATAGAAGAGGATTATAAACCCACATGTACACACCATCCATTTCAGCAATTATTTGTGTTATTTAAAGCAGTCTTGTATAAGTAATCCAGTTATATATGCAAATCATTATTTTCGAAAAGTATTGAAAAGACAAAAAACATGACTACAGAAGGACCGCATAACTTTAATGTAGACAATGAAGACACTGAAATTGTTAGAGATTTTGTTTACCTTGGTTCAGTCAACAATTTAAATGGAGACTGCAGCCAAGAAATTGAGAAGACAGGACTTGGAAGGGCAGCAATGAAAGAATTAGGAAAGATCATCAAGGGTAATTAGAGACCAAGGCCAAGATTGTCCACACCCTTGTATTCTCAATTACTGTGTATGGGTGTGAAAGCTGGGCAGTAAGGAAGGCTGACAGGAAAAAAAATGGACTCATTGGGAATATGGTGATGGAGGAGAGCTCTGTGGATACCCTGGACTGCCAGAAAGATGAACGAGTGGGTCCAGAGCAAATTAAACTTGAACCATCACTGGAGGTAAAAATGATAAAACGGAGGCTGTCCTACTTGGGGCACATCCTGAGAAGACAGGAGTCTTTGGAAATGACAGTGATGCTGGGAAAAGCAGATGCAGCAGGAAAAGAGGAAGAGCAAATATGAGATGGATGAGCCCGTAAAGGAAGCCATAGACCTGAGTCTCCAGAAGCTGAGCAGGGCTGCTGAGGACAGGACATTGTGGACATCCCTCATTCACAGGGCGGCCAGGAGTCGGAGCCAACCTGACAGCCTGTAGCACATACTGAAAAACTGGAATGGATTGGATGTACTTACATAACTAAATTTGATTACTTAATTTCGTAGGATTATCCTTCTATTGCTCACCTTGTCCAGAAACTAAGTGAAAATAACATACAGACGATTTTTGCAGTTACTGAAGAATTTCAGCCTGTTTACAAGGTAAATATATATGGTGAGATAAAAAGAGGAATAAATTTCTAGACCCTTTTGTTTAGTCATTAGAGGCAGAATCATGTTTGAATTGAAATATGGGACAATGGCACCAGTTAGACAGACTGGATTTTATGAAAGTGATTTATGTTACATTTTAATCACATATTATAAAACTAGTCTTTCTTAGATCTGATTCCTTAAGTTATTTAGGAAACGTATAGGGAACTGGTACTTAAATAAATATTAGATACTTGGTAGATGCTAATTGGTTGAATGAATGTATTTTATATGTTTTATCCTTTAATTGCAGGAACTGAAAAATTTGATCCCTAAGTCAGCAGTAGGAACATTATCTGCTAATTCCAGCAATGTAATTCAGTTGATCATTGATGCATACAATGTGAGTACATTTTAAATAAGATCTGTTCTGGACAACAACCTGTTGAAAAAGTAAAACTCCATTGATACGCAAGCCCAGAGGACAACATGAAACTTAAATCCTATATATCTGGAGGAAAAACTCTTATCTTTTCTTACAAAAGCATAATTATTTGCATAGCCTAAACAAAGCAAAAATGAGATAAAGGCATATGGAGAAAATTTCTAAATATCTGTTTGAATGTCACTAAGCAATAGGTCTCCTTGTTGGAAAGCAAGTGTGAAACATAACTTACGTTTAGATTAAGGATTACCTCAATCTTTTTTTTCCTGTCCAAAGTGTCTTATAGATTCATCTATTTTGATGAATTGTGCTGGAAAAGGTTTCTTGCCAATTCTCTTGCCATATATGTAGAGGATATGGTTTTCTATTCTCAAGAGGTACACACATGCTCATGTACATGTACCATAAAATATATGCAAATGTATTATATATATATATATATATATGTATATGACTTATGTATTTTAAAAAGATTTGTAAGATTTTTTCTCCCCGCACATGGAAGGAAGTTGAATTGAAATTAAAGAAGAATTGTGTTCTCCATCTGGAGCTTAATTCAGAGTACCTTTAGTGATACTCATTAAGCATTGGTTAATAATCATTTCAAGTAATCTGTAGCATTTGTAATATTGTGGTAACCATTTTATGCTGCGTACACTGCCTCCACCCCTCAACCCTTTGACAGGTTGAATTTTAGATATTTTTTACCTCATGTCAGGGGTTCCCAAAATGTTTTAGAAAGATCATACTTGAAAGAGAGAGGTTTTTACAGAGATTTTCAAGATTCCAGTTGTTCCATGTCTTCCCCATAGCTGTTCTCCCTCTTAACAGAATATCTTAATGTTTTCCTAACTCCCATCCACGGGATTAGTGGACAGAGAGAGCTCGCTGCTGCAGCTTTCTCCATGTGTCCGCAGTGGTCTGATCCTGAAAAAGCACTCGCCTCAATCCTTCCTACTTGGGATTTGGGATTTGTTTTTTGCCCGGGGCTACAGTGGCTCCGAAGCACGTTGTTCCCAGATTGTGTGGTGGATTGCTGACCTCAGCTCGTCAGCTGGACATGGTGGGAGCAGAGCCAGGTCTCCAGAGCGCAGGGAGCATGTTTGTTCTGAGTTCTCAGGATTCCTCATATGGCCTCCGCTGTGTGATCAGTAATGTTTTAGCCCAGTAATTAAAACACAAATGCTCTTAACTTTTTCAATCATGTACATTATTTTGAAGAATTGATCCTTGTTAATTAGAGCCTGTTTCTCTGGGTTCTGAGTTTCCTTGTCACTCAGGATTTGGCTTCAAATATTATGTAAATCATATTGTTTTCTTAACACTTCATTTTACCCACTGGTTTTATGCATTCAGCTTATTTTGTAGTAGTACTTTGCTTGCCTTTTTTTTGTATAATTAGTCTTTCTTTTAGTCCCTTTCCTCAGAAGTCATTTTGGAAAACAGTAAATTGCCAGAAGGAGTAACAATAAATTACAAATCTTACTGCAAGAATGGGGTAAATGGAACAGGGGAAAATGGAAGGAAATGCTCCAATATTTCCATTGGAGATGAGGTATGTTGTATAAACATTTTCTGAAGGAAAAAAATGACTTGTTTTAAGCAACTTAGTTTGTAATTTGGGAAACAGTAGAAGAAATGAATAGCTTTTCAGAATACTTTTTAGTACATTTAAATTGCATACTTTCTTGGTTTTTTCCTTCAAGGTTCAGTTTGAAATCAGCATAACTTCAAATAAATGTCCAAATAAGAATTCTGAAACCATTAAAATCAAGCCTCTGGGCTTCACTGAAGAGGTGGAGGTTGTGCTTCAGTTCATCTGTGAGTGTGAGTGCCAGAGCGAGGGCGTCCCCAGCAGCCCCCGGTGTCATGAGGGCAACGGCACGTTCGAGTGCGGGGCCTGCAGGTGCGTGAGGCTGCAGGAGCACGGGGGGGGGGGGGGGCGCGTGGGCTTGGACACTGACGGGCAGGCCATCTTTTGGGACATCCAGAGAAAATCTTTCTATTTGGAACAAATAAATCATTTGTTCCAGCAGTTGTGGCTCACCACAAAATCAATTTGATGATCTTGTGTGTGATATTTATAGAAAGTTCTTCCCTGCCTTTTTTCCCTAAGAAAACTGCTGTTTACTCAAAAACTTTTGTAGCCATCCAAGACATATATTTAACAAACTGTTGAGGTAGCATTTGAGATTTTCTCTCATGTGATAGCAATCTGAATTCTCTAGAGCTAAATGAGCTTATGTAAAATATGTCTGTAGAAAGATGTTTTGGAAAGATATATCAAATTTATAATGGTGATTTTATCTGGGAAATGGATTAGGAAGTAATAAAGGGTGTTCACCTTATACCACATGTACATTGTAACAATTTTTTTAAAATAAGTTATTTTGTAAAATTAAAAAGAAAACTATTTTCAGAACATAGAATCTACTACTCACAAAACTTGAATCAAATTATTTTAAATTTTATTTTCACGTTCTGGTTACTGTCAATTAAAAAGTAAAACTAAATATACTCTGAATACAGCTTTCTCCTTAAAGGGATAGGAGGAGGGGAGAGTATTTTGATCTAAATGTTAGCCCCAAATGACTAGGCTTTGAAGGGTCTTTAATCATGAGAAAAATAAATGACTGCGTTTTGCCATCGGTTATTAACTGTCTGTTCCAAATAACAATTAAAATGTTACATTTTTACTCTCTATGTTGTACGTATCTTGACTGAGTCATTTAGATCCATTTTTAGTAAAACATCTTTTAACTAAAATGATTGTCTTGAAAGTGTTTTGCCTTCATTCCTGCTGTGTATTTACCAGAATTAGTGAGCCAGTGTCTGTGAGCGTGATGTGTTATAAAAATAGACAGTGTGTCTGAAAAGTCTGGACTCATCGGATAAATTTATTTTTAAACAGTGTGTTAATTATATTTTCAAATGTTAATGCTCAATATGTTTTTCTTCAACTTCTATACACTTTTTGGGGTATATTTATTGTACACTTTTTTAGACTAACAGTTGGACCGTTCCTTTAAATTTAGAGATACTTCACCTATAATAGCAAATATAATAGCATATTATTTGAAAACATACCTACCATACTCTTTTTTTCTTTTTAAGTGAAATCATCTCCAGTACAATTGCATGTAATTAACGTACTCTAAAAATAAGTTTATCCTACGTTTCCAATGTTTTGTCCACCTGTTCATTGCCAGATTATGTTTTCATCTTGATCAGAAGATTGTTTTCCAAGCCCCTTGCATATATTCCACATGAACTTGAATGACTGGTGTGTGTGTGTACACTTTTGTACGTCTGTGACGTGTGGCATGAACACTCCATGTAATATAATTGTCGTTTGAAGGGATTGTTCATAGTCTTATTTTCTCTCCCAGTCTTTCTCACAGCATGACTTGTTTTAAATTATTTTTATTTTATGTGATTGAAATTTTGGACTCCTTCTTTAGGTGCAACGAGGGGCGTGTTGGCAGACACTGTGAATGTAGCACAGACGAAGTGAACAGTGAGGATATGGATGCTTACTGCCGGAAGGAAAACAGTTCAGAAATCTGCAGTAACAATGGAGAGTGTGTCTGTGGACAGTGTGTTTGTAGGAAGAGGGATAATACAAATGAAATTTATTCTGGCAAATTCTGCGAGTGTGATAATTTCAACTGTGATAGATCCAATGGCTTAATTTGCGGAGGTGAGAAAGGGGTCTGAAAATGGTTATAAAATATGATCCCATCTAATACCATAAAAAATGTTGTTTGCTTGGAGAATACGTAGAAAAAGGGCAGCGCTGAGGATCAGTCCATCCCTTTGATACACTTTCTTCCACGTTATTGCTTATTTTTACTTCTAAATCAGTACTGTGATTTTCTATTTTTACCACTTTTATGAGAAATGATATTTTTAATTGCAGGAAATGGTGTTTGCAAGTGTCGTGTGTGCGAATGCAACCCCAACTACACTGGCAGTGCGTGTGACTGTTCTCTGGACACTACTTCATGCATGGCCACCAACGGCCAGATCTGCAATGGCCGGGGCATCTGTGAGTGTGGGGCCTGCAAGTGCACAGATCCCAAGTTTCAGGGGCCAACCTGTGAGATGTGTCAGACGTGCCTTGGTGTCTGTGCTGAGCATAAGTAAGTATTTTCTAATTGCTTGCAATAGTTGGTATTTGCTGGCTGTTCACCTAACAATGTATTATCGCTCCCACTGGAGCAGTGCTGACATTTGGTTACACTGTAAACCATATCTGCCACACTGAAGCCTGCACCTTAAAACTCTGTCTCAGTAGTTAGCATCTGTCGCATGATATTGAAATGTGTCATATGAGACTGGTGCCATTATTTTGATCTGAATTTGCTATATAATTGAATCCATGTGGTAACCTTTGTTAAATTAGCATTACCAATTGCTTAATTACTATCTTTTCACTAAACTAAGAAAAATTGAAAGTCTGCACCTTGAAAGGACTGTTATTGTACCAGCAACACATTGTTTACGTTATTTTAGTTTGATGTTCTGTGTATGTAATATCTGATAGGGGTAGTTTTATTTGTTGTTAGCACCATAGAGTGGATTCTGACTCCTAGCACTGTGTGGACAGCAGAGCAGAACCCTGCCCTCCTTTCTGCATCATCCTCTCACCTTCCGGGCTGTCTATGATACGTGCTCCACTGCTATTCACGGGGTTTTCATGGCTGTGGTTTTTGGAAGTGGGTGGCCAGGTCCTTCTTCCTGGTCTGTCTCAGTCTGGAAGCCCCACTGAAACCTGTCCACCATGGGGGACCCTGCCGGCGTTTGAAATCCTGGTGGCAGAGCTTTCAGTATCCCAGCCACATGCAGCCACCACAGTATGACACCCAACTGACGGTTGGTGCGGCTCCCTGACTGGGACAAGAACCCAGGCCGTGGCCACGAGAGTGCCAGATCTTGACCACCAGGGCTTAGTTTTATTTTATTACTCATTTCTTTCTTTTTTGTAATTTTAGTTTAAAGTGTAATAAACCTATTATTTCACTTGGGAAACTAGTATCTTTATATTTAGTTTTCCCATCTAGAAATGTAGTGTACTTCTCCTCTCCATTTATTCAGATCTTTCATAGCTCTTGGTTTCATTTGGTCACATTTTGAGTGTAGCACATGCAATAACCTTTAAGCATATATTTATTTTAGGTAATAAATTTGAAGTGTGATAATTTTTGTTTTAACAGAGAATGCGTTCAGTGCAGAGCCTTTAATAAAGGAGAAAAGAAAGACACATGTGCCCAGGAATGTTCACATTTCAACATTACCAAGGTTGAAAATCGGGACAAGTTACCTCAGCCAGGCCAGGTTGATCCCCTGTCTCACTGTAAGGAGAAGGATGTGGACGACTGCTGGTTCTATTTCACGTATTCAGTGAATGGGAACAATGAGGCCATTGTTCACGTTGTGGAGACTCCAGGTTTGATCATTTCAAAATGTTTTTCATTTTATGTCTTGTTTCTACTACTTGGGCCTATTGGCAGTTTCCCTAATATCCAGCTTGATTACTTTAGGTCCAAGTTGGGATATTTTTGATCTCTCAAAGCGTAAAATAGTATTTAACTAACTAAGTAAGAAATGAAAAGAGAAAGCAAGTGTTAGGTGTTATCATTGGAGAGTTTGAAGACTGAGTGCGGTAATCTACAGAAAAGCTCTCAGAACGTGTCTGCACTCAGCAGGTTCCCGTATGAACCAGGGCATTGTTGGCGGTATTTAAATCTGAGCATGAGTTAGGTGTGGACTCTGAGAAAGGTAATTGGTTAAAATATATTATAAAGTGTGAATTGTTCAGCTTCTCAGAAGAGACAATATTTTTATCTTGGTTTTTCGAGGTGCTTTTTTGTATATTCTTTGAAATTTTCTACATTTGTATATAGGTTTTTGTGAGAATGTACGTTTTCTTTTCTTTTGGATAGATATTTGGAGTGGATTTGGGGGGCATATAGTAAGCATATATTTAACTTTCTAAGAGACAGCCAAACGTTTTCAAAATCTCTGTCCTGTTTTGCATTTTCAGATAAGTGTTTTGCAAATATTATCTCCTACTCTATGCTTCCTTGTCTTTCATTTTCTTAATAGTATTTTTTGAGGACCATAAGCTTTAATTTTGATGAACTACACTTTACCAAGTTTTTCTTTTATGGATCTTGCTTTTACTATTGTATTTAAGAATGCTTTGCCTAACACAGACTCATAAGAATTTTTCTCCTGTGTTTTCTTCTAGAACTTTTATAGTTTCTGATTTTTCATTTAGGTCTATAACCCATTTTGAGTTAATGGTAGCATGTGGAGTGAGGTGCACTTTTTTGCTTGTGGATGTCCAGTAGTTCTAGTACCATTTGTTGAAAGACTGACCTTTCTCCACCTTTGTTGAACATCAGATGACCTGATGTGTGTGGACCTATTTCTGACTCTTTATCCTGTTCCCTTAATCTGCGCATCTGTCCTCTAGCCAGTACCACTCTTCTCAATTACTGTCGCTTTATAGCTGGTCTTGAAATCTGGTAATGTGAGTTGTGCAACTTTGTTCTTTTCTAAGAGTGTTTTTGAAACACTTTTCTGGTTCTCTTCCTTCCTTGTAAATTTTAAAATTAACTTGCTGATATCTACAAAACTCCTGCCAGGATTTTGATGGAGATTGCATTGAGTTTATCTATCAAACTGGGGGAGAATTTGACAGCTTAACAATATTGAGTCTTCCAATACATGAACATGAAATCTCTCTCCATTTACTCAGATCTTCTTTGATTTCTTTCATCAGTGTTTAGTATTGCACATGTTTTGTTAGATTATGCATAAGTATTCCTGATTTTTGATGCTATAGTAGAAGATGCTATTTTCTAAATTTTAATTTCCATTATGTAAAAATAAATTTCCATATAACATATGGAGTTACATATGCTTTTTGTTTATTGACTGTAATCCTGTGCTCTTATAAACTCACTTGTTAGTTCTAGCGTCTTTGAGAGTGTACATTCACTTGTCTTGTATTTTTTTTCCGATAGGGTTTTATGAGACTGCCCAGCTCTCTGTAGTTTGGGCTGTAATTTGCACATATTAATCCCTTGTGTGCTCATTCTTTCCTCCTTATTGACAGAGTGCCCCACTGGTCCAGACATCATTCCAATTGTAGCTGGTGTGGTTGCTGGAATTGTTCTTATTGGCCTTGCATTGCTGCTGATTTGGAAGCTTTTAATGATAATTCATGACAGAAGGGAATTTGCCAAATTTGAGAAGGAAAAAATGAATGCCAAATGGGACACGGTAAGTTGCAAAACATCTAAAAAGTAAGGTGGTTCGTAAAGTAAATGTAATACGTCTAAGATTTGTTAACTCTAAAACCGATTGTTACAGTCCTCTTTAAATATTTTAAAGTTCATTATTCAGAGAACTTGGATTTAGTGAAAAACTGAAAACATCTTAAATACATCCCATTAAAACAAAACATTATAAGAATGTGTCTTCTGGTTACTGTGGTCACTGTTTTTATTTCTTTAATAATTTTTATCTTAAATCTACTCTTTTGCCTTTTCATCTCATGTAAAATAGAATCCCGAATGTGTAGCAGACTGGTCAATGGAAAGCTTCTTTTTTTTCCCCAACAAAGAACCTTGAGTGGAAAGCAGCCAGACTTAAAAGGCTACATGCTGTATGATTCCATTTATGTGACATTTTGGAAAAGGCAAAACTGTAGGGGCAGAAGTCAGATCAGTGGTTTCTGGGGGCTGGAGTGGGGGAAGGGGCACGAGGGGTCTTCTTGGGATGATCTTAATTGTGGGCATGTTTATCCATTTGAGAATTCATGGAACTCTATACTTAAAAAGGGTATAATTTACTTTCTGCAAATTATAACGCCATAAACCTTGCTTTATAAAAAATTTTAAAGCTATAAATTACTGAAAATTTGTGCTAGCATTTACTGCTTTGAAATACAGAGTCAGACGGGCGAGGTATTGGCCCTCGTGTATTCATCTTTTGACACAAGAAGGCAGTGACAGTCTTCAGTATTTTTAAGTTGTAAATGAATTGTAATCATTTGCATTTTACTACAATTTACTCGGGTTTTTAAAAAAATTAGTAAATTTCTGAACTGTAGAAATAGTAAAAATTCTTTTACAGTGTTTAAACACTATACATGTCAATTTTTTTTCTGATGAAATCATTAGAAACTATTTCTTTTACTTTAGCAAGAAAATCCGATTTACAAGAGTCCTATTAATAATTTCAAGAATCCAAACTATGGACGTAAAGCTGGTCTCTAAGTAGCCGTTCGTATTTCCTTTCATTTCCGTCTTTGCATGTGAGCTGTTATCCCTTTTTACTGCACTGTGTGTCCTCTACCACTGTTGCTGTTCTTTTAAAAGTCTGGCTTTATTTATATGGCTGTATTACAGCTTTTCTTTTTGTGTGTTAGTGTTTAAGAAGTGCTTTAAAATAAGCTTTATGATACAGAAGCAGCAGCTGTGCTGTAGGGAAAAGAGAATGTGCTTTGTGGTCAGACAGGCCCCCGGTCAAATCCCAGCTCTGCCACGTCGTGAGGCCGTCACGCCCAGCACGTCAGCGTTTCCTCTTTCACAGGCCGTCGGTAGCCCTCTATCTGTCGTGTGCCGTGGTTGCTTTGGCTAATGAACTGCAGTGTATGACATCACCCTGTCAGCTATCACCCTCACTACAGCCTTATGCCTTAGGTGGTATTATCCTTATATAATAATTTCTATATGTAAATTTTAGGGTTAAATAGTGGAAAGTGAATGTCAAATCTAAATTGCAAAATAGAAAAATGTAACTTGATGTAACATTTATATAGTATACAATATATAACAACAATATTATTGTTATTAGTTCTAGACATATTTTGAGATCCTTAGTTTGTTGATTGTAACTTGAAATACCGTTAAAAACCAGAAGGCCTTTTATTTATACATGTTTTTTTCTTTTTAGTTATTGAGTGGTTCTCATGTTCAAAGCTAACATTGAACTTTTTTAAAGATAAGAAAGACTTTACAAAGAAAAATGCTATTACAGTTTTAAATAAAAACTTAGTTGAAAATTTCATAGTTGTAATAAGGCTTACTTATCATATTCTTTAAGCTAGGATAAGTTATTTTCGAGAATGTATGTTTTACCTACATGACAAATTTATTATTTTCTCTCTTATCAGTAGTGGACAGGATTCTTCCTTATGTCTGAATTGTCATGATGTGCTTCTAGCATATTTTAATATAATCATGTAAGCCCCTAAAACTCACTGATAAAAAGGTCATGATTAGAGCACATCCTCCTGACTGGTGGATCCAGAACTTGTCTTTCCTTTCCCAGCTACTTTTATCCTTATTTCTCATGTGAGAGGAGTGAGGCCCAGAAGGTTCGGTGACTTGACCAGTTCACATGGCTGGTCGGTGGAGGAGCTGGGATTCAGACCCAGCAGCTGGGCTGGGATCCGCGTCTTACCTGCCATTTGCCGTAGCTACCACATGCCTTCAGGAGACTCCGTCAGGGAGAGTGGCTCACTCCTCCTGAGAATTACAGCTTTTTGACGTTTGTAGTAACTTAGAGTGACCCTGCTGCTCTGGGCAAGCACTGTAATAGGGAAATCACTTTATTGCATGGAAACCAACCCCACAGTTTTGCTTATTGATTCCAATGGGAGTGTACTTATAAAATAATAACTAATGAGATCTTAAAATACAGGAATGTTTAATATTTTTAAGAGATATAGGAAGTACCCATAACATTGGAAACCATTACTTGTCAGATTTTTCTTTTGTTTCTAAGATTTTAAGACTTTCGAAATGGCAAAGTTATATTTGATGGCAGAAAATCCTAGTCAGCTCCGTAAGGGGCAGGCTGCTACACTTTGTGTTGGTCTCAGACTGGACGCATTTTCTCTTTCTCACCTAGTACTGTCCAGAATATCACTTTTAGAAAGAAAGTGATTTGCTGGGATTTTTTTCTTTCTTTTTTTGGTAGGTCAAAAACAGTCAAAATTGACAATTCCATATGGTTACTTCTCATGTGAGAGAAATTTCTGCGTCCTACGAAAAGGTGAAATTTTCACCTTTGCTGTACTTTAAATTATACTTTGAAGGGAATTATCAATAATTAATCGTGAAACAGTGTTTACATTGTTAACTTAATTTTTGGATAAAATGTTACTTCTTTAGCTAAAATAAAAATTTTGGATAATTCAAGAAGAAAAAGTTTAGTAAAAATTTCTTTATTCCTTAGTGAAATCCAGGCAAAGTAATGGCTACAGGTTATTAGATGTTTTCTCAAGAAAAATTAAAGTAGAAATAAACAATAGAAATTAATGAACGACGATCAGGAAATTAAAACAAATCATGGCCGGTAGAGGACTTTTCTGATATGGGACCAAGGTTTGCCCATCAATTAATTATGTCATTAACATATTTCAGATAATGGGCAAGCAGTGTTAATTCTTTCAGCACATAAGACTACCATGTGGGTACATTTAAAAAAATAAATTATCGACTTTATGGTTGTTAAAGTCGATTGAAAAAATTGTCTAGTTTATCCTCCCCTGCTGTTAGGCAAATTTAAATGTGAATCCCTGGTCTCCCACAGTTGTGCATTGTGTATCTATTTATATTACATTAGAGAGATGATTCTGTAGCCACTACTGTCAGCCATTCCACTGTGAGCACAGGGATGACATTTTACTGAGTACTGAGGACTTCATTTCTGAATATAACCCTGTTCTCTTCCTTTAAATAGGCTTTGCTTTTTTTCGGGATGGGGTGGGGTTGCACTCTGAACGATGGAAACTAATATGGGTTACTGTAGTTTACCTCCGTTTAAAATGGTGCCTAACATGGATAGTTTAATTTTACCTCTAACCTTGCATGTTCAGCTTTTGTTTGGATGGACTTTGAAATAATAAGTGTAAATGTTTGTGTATATGGAAAGGCAAACTGTTCTCCAAAGGTAAGTTCTGCCATGAAACTTGTGCTTGGGACTCATCAGTGACTTAGGTGTTTTTCTCTTTTGTTTTTTGTCTTCTGAGTTTTTTTGTACTTCCCTTACACTTCTTAAGTCTTAAATATTAGATGTATTTAATACATTATTTTAAAGAAGTTTAATTTAAATGGTAATTTGTTTTCCAGGCATATTTGAAAGAATGGGCAGTACTAGCCTCACATGCAGATAGGAAGATGGAAATAAAGAGTGTAACTTATGTGTGCTATAGAACTGGTCAAGAATGAGTTGCTAGGATCCAGTTTCCTTTGTCCATTATAAAATGTCTGCTGTAATGTCCGTATAATAGTGTATTAGCTCCATTTGGGGTTAGAACTCAGAAGCTGATATCCTATATGATTTTTATCATCCAGATTATATAATGTTTGTGTCTGAGGGATCCTGAGTTCTTCCATGTTTCTGAAATGACTGGTCAAGTTGTATTTTGTGGGGTGGGGTGGAGTGAGGGGGCACTAAGGCATGTTGTCATGTTTGCATTGGTATTCAGACTACCTGCTGAGGTGAAGTCACAGTGGTTTATTTTGTGTCTTCAGGACCCAGCCCTCATGTACTATGCTTCCCCTCAGTGATTTCCAGTCTTTTTAGCATGGCACACAGGACGGTTGGTGACTTGGCACTGGCCTCTTTCTTCTCTCCTCTTCCTTCCCCACACCTCAGAACACACACTCACACGTGCCCCCTTGAAGACTTCTGAACTGTATATATTTCTACATAAATGTGCCATTCTTTTCCCTACACCTTGACTTTGCTTATGAACTTTGACTTTGCATATGTTTCTATTAATCTTTCAATATTTTATCTATAGTCTATGAAAATATTTCTAATCATCCCAGAGTCACTTCCTTTTTTCTTACACTGTTTCCATATTACGTACATAATTCTATACTGTACTATATCCAAGTGCCTAAATTTATGTTAATATTTGTCATCCACCAAACGGTACCCTTCTAGAGAGCAGAAATTGTGGCAAGTGAAAGCCAGATCCAAACAGAATCTGCAATGAAGTGTGAATAAAATTTAAAAGCAAAAATTAGTTTATATGCTTTGTATATTTTTAAAAATCACTGCAAATGGTTCTATAGTGAGATATAAACCTAAACAACATTTCAAAATCTTAAGTTTTGCCTAAAAACTTAATGATTTAAGTTTTTATTTAATATTTATTTGATTTGTACTCACTGTAATTTCCTCTGATACAGGATTATTTGGCCCTGGTCTATTTTCAGTTTATAAAAACAGGAGACAAAAGAAAGCTGTAGCAGATATTTAAATGTAGCACCTAGCATAAGAGAATTTTTTAAGAAACTGGTAGTGTGGGGTTGTGTGTTATTTTTCTACTTGAAAACATCCCTGTCAGTATATTTGTGGATCTTGAAAGATCTCTGTGGTTATGTTTTGGAGTCATTTACTAGGTTTGATTTCAGTACTCTTTACTAAAATATAGTATCCCAATAAAAATTAAACATTTCACCAATATGATATTGAAGGATAACAATTATTTCATGAAGAATGGTAATTATTTTTGTTAACATGCTAAGCAAATTTGGCCATGTGATGACTTGGCGGACTCCACAGTGCCTTCAGTGACGCTGACAGCCTTACCCAAGAACTCTCTAAGTCACTAACTTTTGTGGAAGAGCCTCAAGAGAACACCTGCCTCACAGAGATGAAAGCCAAGGGTTCCCAGTAATTATCAAGCACCTTCTGTGTGCAATAAAGGCTTAAGAATCAGGCAGTTGATGGCAGAAAAGCTAATTCTTCAGGAGAGGTATTCTTCCTTAAAACAGGCATTCAAAACTAGTTCAAAGGAGAGAAACCGTAACAGCACATTCTCTGCTGTGGAGGACTTTCTTAAATCCAATGAAGAAAGGGCTCAAGAATGAATAACGCCAGACTACAGGGGCACCTTTAGATTGTTTGTAGAGCAAAGCTTTCATTTTTGTGTAAACTTGTATTAATGCCTTTAAAAAAATTGAGTGTGATATCTGGACAGATAAAATGGAAATGACTTATGAAAATGACTAACTTTCAGGATTGTTTTATGAAATAATATTACATGATTTTAGTAGAGTAACTGGGCATTTTTCTCACTTTTTTTTAGGGTGAAAATCCTATTTATAAGAGTGCTGTGACAACTGTTGTCAATCCGAAGTACGAGGGAAAATGAGCACTCGCTGTGCAAATTTCACAACACTGAATGCAAGGCAGTACTTTTCCTAGTCACAGTAAGGTAGCTGTAGGGCTGTACCGCCATGGGGTTACTCATGCCGGTTTTGAAAGTGTACAATATGTATAATTTTAAAAATTTGTTATTATTTTGAAAATAATGTTATCATCAATGCCAGGGACTGACCAGAGACTTGAGACAGGATGGTTGTCCTCATCATAAGGTCACGTGGTGCCTTTTTGACCTTTTCCTCCTGGGCTGTTGAAATCAAATTCTTATTGGATCGAGTGGTGTGTCTACAGTGATGGAAGGGCAGTAGTTAAAATAATGAGTATGATGAGAGTTTCTATTAATCACGTATTAAAACTGATCTTTAGCTTTACAGATATGTCAGTTTTCAGTTATACAGAATCCACAGTAAATTTCTGCCAGCTAGTTTAGAATTGTTTTAAATTTATTACTTTGCTATTTGCCTAGTAGACATGACTGATGACATATCTGAAAGACAAGTGTCGGGAGTTACTGGTGTAAAATAGTTTTGAAATATTTGATCTACAGAGGCCATGGGAAAAAGTCAGAGAGTTAGAAAGGGAAACCATAGCTTTAAAACCTGTGTGCCATTTTGAGAGTTACTTAATCTTGGTAACTTTTATGCCTTCTTTTTATAAATTCAAGCCTTCAGGAAAAGTATTGGGAAATTTTCTGCAAAAAAGTCCTTGATTTAGCATTATTTACATAAAGGCCTTAATTTCCATAGTACTTGCTGAATTGGGGACCTTTGGGTGAATTTGTTTTATTCATTTTATTTTGTTTGAAGCCTGGTGCTTTTTACCACCTCTTCTAATCATTTAATGTATTTGTTTGCAATTTGGGGGTAAGACTTTTTTTAATCACTTTTTTTCTTTGATGTTTTTTCTGTAAATTCGCCTCTTAGTGAACGTGTGAAGTTGTACTGTGGCTTACGCAACAGCTCTCACTTAAGCGACTCTTACTTTCAGGCAGTGCCGTAATAGACCACTGTATAGTTACTTCTCACTGTCAGAGCTGCCCATTTTGTTTCATACCAGTCACATCCTTGTTTTAAGTGCCTTTTAATTTTAACAGTTCACTTTTTACAATGCTGTTTACTGAAGTTATTTATTAAATAAAACTGCCTAAAATATTTAAATTGGATGTTTTTGCTCTGTATTGATATCTTTTGTCAATTTGTGTGCATGAAATTTTTATAGCTTAGAGGTTGACAAAAAACATTCTGGTTGATGGGTATTTCACTTAAGAAGCTAAAACATATTTCTTAAAAAAAGAAAAAAGAAGAAGAAAAGATGTGCTAGCGACAATAAGGAAAGTTATATGGTAAAGCAGACTTTCAGACTATCTTTGGACTCTCTAAATAATATTGTATAAATACTCATTCCACGCACCTCCCCTCCCCCAGACTAGGAGATGGGTCTCATCCCTGCATTGAGCAGAGTTAACTCTTTGTGAATATCATCTTAGAGCTGTTCATTAGAAGCTGGAATTGTATCATTTTACTCAAGGTACAGATAGGGCATTGTTACTTTTTTGATAAGGAAAATAAGATTTTCCTTAGGCTTTGATTTATTTATGTTAGAAAGTATATATATTGATAAAAATACTTGTGTAAAGCTTATTAAAAGAAATATATTCCTTCCTAGAGCATACAACAAATATCAGAATGACGTGGGGGAGAGGACTGTGTTAAAAGTTTCAACTTTACCAGCCTTTCACATTTACAGTGCTCCTCCCATTTAAAAATATTAGTATCCTTTTTATTCCACTTAAACGTATTTTCTAGCTTAGACTAAATCATTTTTCAGTTGAGAATGATACATTTTTACTAATTTGTGAGCCCCGTGAGAAAAATTATCTTGTTCATTTATTACCCCATTTCATCTGCTTCGTTTTCCATCACCCACCACCCATGCTCCTGCTTCAGCTCGTTTCCTTGTGCCTTAGGCATAATCAGTTGAATTGAATTACATATTTCAGCTCTACAAGTTTGCTTTTATAATGAGGTTTTCTATAAATACTATAGGAATGAAGTCTACTTTCTATGTATATATGACTTTTTTTTCCTGACATATGTCCTTGAGGCTGAAGTATAGTGAATTTTTAGATTTTATATTACAACTTATAAACAGATTTTCTGACAATAGAAATTCTTTTTTTTAGAAGGTAGAGGAATTGTATAGAGTTCATTTCTCATGCTGACTTTAGGGGCATTGACATTTGAATAATTTTAGATTTGAAGCTGGCTGTTTCAAAATACAGTCTGAGAGACTGATAATTAGTTTTGATCGAAGCCACATAGAACTTTGTCACTAAAATGTTTTTTTATTTAGTTGATGAGGAAGAGTGTCCCTGTGCTAACATCTGTGCCCATCTTCCTCTATTTTGTATGTGGGACACTGCCACAGCCTGGCTTGATGAGTGGTGCGTAGGACCAGGATTGAACCTGTGAACCCCAGGCCACTGAAGCAGAGCACACTGTACCACCAGGCCTGCCCCTTTGTTTTCTTAGTGACAGTACCTTTGACCCCCAATAAAACGCTTTCCAAAAAATAGAGTCCTGAAAGTAAAATAAGTTATAAGTTTTTTTCATTCAGAATCTACAATGAAAAGTCATAAAATGTTAGGTATCATGCATGTATTATTTGGTGAATGTCTAATATCAACAGTGGCATATTTTGCAGTGATTCCTTGACATTTTAAAAAGTTTTCTTATTCCTTTGCAAATTATGACTTTATGAATTTCTTTGATAAAGATGCCCAGGTAAGACCTTGGGCCGTAAGAACACTTCATCGTACTACTAAAAAAGTCTCTATGGTCAACTTTTTATTTTAACCTGGAATTGACATTTTTCCCCTCTGTTGCCTGCTAGAGTTTGAGATATAACCTTGAATAGAGGACATTTGTCTTTAGTGGCTATCTCCTCGAAGACTTAGATATTTCTGACCTAATATGCTCAAGAGTTCAGAAACAGAAAGTATCTCTAGGACTCTTGACCCTATTAAGAGACTTCACTGGCTCTTTAGAATACTGTTGTGCACCACATAACAATGTTTTGGTCAATGACGGACCGCATACACGACAGTGGTACTGCAAGATTATAATAGAACTGAAAAGTTCCTATCACCTAGTGAAGTTGTAATGTCGTAGTGCAACGTGTTACTCACGTGTTTGTGGTGATGCTGGTGTAAACAAACATATTGCCAGTTGCATAAATGTATAGCACATGCACTTATGTACAGTACATAATACTTGATAATTCATGACTTTACTATACTATACTTTTTATTAAAAAGTGAAAACATGGACCCCAACACCAAAAGTTCTTTATTAAGAAACAAATGTTCATGGTGCATTATCTGCTTATGAGCAAATCTATGATGAAGAAGAGAAACAAACCAAGCACACCACCATGGACATATTTCTGGAAAGAGTGACACGTCCTCCAGGAGAGCCTCAAGCTTGTCCTTCCGGAGGTATTCCAGAAGAAGCTGTTGTTAGTATCATAGGAGATGATGGCTCCATGTGTGTTATTGCCTCTGAAGACCTTCCCGTGGGACAAGATGTGGAGGTTGAAGAGAGCTATATTGATGACCCTGACTGTGTAGGCCTGGGCTAATGTGTGTCTATCTTAATATTTAACAAAACATTTAACATTAAATAAAAATTCAAAAATAGAAAAAGGCTTATAGATTAAGGATGTAAAGAAAATGTTTTTGTACAGCTGTATAATGTGTTTTAAGGTAAGTTATTACATGAGAGTCAAAAAGTTAAAAAAATTTAGAAGTTTATGAAGTAAAATTACAGTAAGCTGAGGTTAATTTATTGAAGAAAGAAAAACATCTTTTTATACATTTAGTGTAGCCTAAGTGTACAGTGTTTATAAAGTCTGCAGTCGTGTACGGCAATGTCTTAGGCCTTTGCATTCACTCACCACTCATTCACTGACTCACCCAGAGCAACTTCCAGTCCTGCAGGCTCCATTCATGGTAGGTACCTTATACAGGCATACCTTTTTTTTAATCTTTTATACTGTATTTTTACTGTATCTTTTCTATGTTTAGATATGTTTACATACACAAATGTTACCAGTGTTACAGCTGCCTACAGTATTCAGTACAGCAACATGCTGTGCAGTTGGTAGCCTAGGAGCGATAGGCTATGTTGTATAGCCTAGGTGTGTAGTGGGCTATACCATCAGTGTTTGTGTAACTACACTCCATGATGTTTTTCCTTTGTGGTTTTCATTAGCCTTACATTACATATCTTATAACATCCTCTTTAAGCTGATAACCAGTTAACTTTGAGAGCATACAGAAACTTTGTACTTTTATCCTCTCACAGTTTAGGTTATTGATGTTAAATTTACATCTTTTTTATATTATGTATCCAATAACATTGTTGTAGTTAGGATTATTTTTAATATATTTTTTAACTTTTAATCTAGAATTGTAAGTGAATTACATACCACCATTACAATATTAAGAGAATATGACTGACTATATATTTACCATTACCAGTGAGTTTTAGACATTCCTATGTTTTTGTGATGTTAATTAGTATTTATTTCAATATTTTGAATATATTATCCCACTGTCTCCTAGCCTGCAAAGTTTCTGTTGAAAAATCCACTTATAGTCTGATGGGAGTTCCATTCTATGTGATGAGTTGCTTTTCTCTTGCTTACTTTTATTTATTTATTTTTTTTGGTGAGGAAGATTCCTCCTAAGCTAATATCTGTTGCCAATCTTCCTCTCTTTGTGCTTGAAGAAGATTAGCCCTGAGCTAACATTTGTACCAGTCTTCCTCTATTTCGTATGTGCAGTACCTCCCACAGCATAGCTGATGAGTGGAGCAGGTCCACCCCCAGGATCCAAACCTGTGAACCCAGGCTACTGAAGAAGAGTGCGTGGAACTTTAACCACTTGTCCACAGGGACAGCCCCTCTCCTGCTTATTTTAAAGTTCTGTCTTTGACTTCTGATGATTTAATTATAATGGGTCTCAGTCTAACTCTTTCCAGGTTCAAGTTGTTAGGGGGGCCTCATGTATCTGTGCATTTTTCTTGCTGCATTTCTGAAGTTTTCAGCTGTTACAGTTTCAGATAGACTTTTTGCCTTTTTCTCTTTCTCCTCTTCTTCTGGGATTCCAATAATAGGTATATTGAATTCTTTAATGGTATCCTGTAAGTTCCATAGACTTTCTTTCTTTTACTCTTTTTTTTTCCTTTCTCCTCTGATTGGATAATTTTATATTTTATATGATCCATCTTCTAGTTCACTGATTCTTTCTTCTGCTTGGTCAAGTCTGATATTGAAGCTCTCTATTGAATTCTTCAGTGCAGTCATTGTATTCTTCAGTGCTAGGATTACTGTTTTGTTTTTTTTCAGTGTTTTCTATTGAGGTTTTTATTTTGTTTATGCATTTTTTTTTCCTAATTTCATTTAGTTATCTGTGTGTTCTTGTAGTTCACTGAACTTCTTTAATAGGATCATTCTGAATTCTTTGTCAGAAAGTTTATAGATCTCCATTTCTGTAAGGTCAGTTATTGGAACTTTATTAGTTTCCTTTGATGGTATCATGTTTACTTGATTCTTCATGAAATAAAGGACATTAGAAAATAATTAGAGCTGTATGAAGAGATAAAGATCTCTGGTAAAGGTAAACATGGGCAAAATATAAATATCAGTATTACTGTATTTTGGGGTGGTAACTCCACTTTTTGTTATCTAGATTAAAAGACAGGCATACAAATAATTATATATGTTATTGAGCACACAATATATAAAGATATAATTTGTGACAATAAAGATGGAGGGTATAGCTGTATAGAAGCAGAGTTTTTGTATGCTGTTGAAGTTAAAGTTGTATCAATTCAAATTAGATTGTTATAAATTTAAGATGATAGATGTAATATCCATGATAACCTCTCTTTTTTTATATTTTATTTTAAATTTGAAAACTTTTTCCTTCTCCCCAAAGTCCCCCAGTACATAGTTGTGTATTCTAGTTGTGGGTCCTTCTAGTGGCATGTGGGATGCCACTTCAGCATGGCCTGATGAGCTGTGCCATGTCCACACCCAGGATCCAAACTGGTGAAACCCTGGGCCACCAAAGTGGAGCGTGTGAACTTAACCACTTGGCCATTGGGCCAGCCCCTCTTTCTCTGTATTTTAAATGCTCAAGTGGAAATGAGAAGGGAATCAAAATGGTTCAATACAAAAAGGTCAACTAAACACAAAAGAAGGCAGTAATGGAGAAAATGAGTGACAAATAATTATAATACATGCAGAGAAAAATAGCTAAATGGCAAAAGTAAGTCCTTCCTTATCATTAATTACTTTAAATGTCAGTGTATTAAACTATGAATCAAAATGCAGAGATTGGCAGAATGGATAAAAATAAAACAAAAAACATGATCCAACCAACTATATGCTCTCTACAAAAGAAGTTACTTTAAATCCAGAGAAACAAATAGGTGAAAGTGAAAGGATGAGAAAAGATATTCCAATCAAATAGTAACCGAAAGGGAGCACAGGTGACTACTAATACCAGACAAAATAGACTTTAATTCAAAAACTGTTACAGGGGACAAAGAAGGACATTATATATTGAAAAAAGTGTCCATTAATCAAGAAGACATAACAGTTATAAACATATATACCAGTAACGGATCCCCAAAATATATGGAGCAAACATTGACAGAATTGAAGGGAGAAATGGACAGTTGTACAATAATATCCCAATTTGAATAATGAATAGAACATCTAGACAGAAGACCAGTAAAGAAATGGAGGACTTAAATGACACTATACACCCAGTAGACATCATATATATAGAACATTCTACCCAATAACAGCAGAATATATATTCTTTTCAAGTGCACATGAAACATTATCCAGGATACACTGTATGTGACATCACAAAACAAATCTTAATATTATGCAAAATGAATGAAATCATGCAAAGTATTTTCTCTGACCACAATGGAATGAAGCTAAAAATAATAAAAGGAAAACTGGAAAATTCACAAATATGTGGAGATTAAACAGCACACTTTTTTTCCATTCATTTTTGCAGGGGGGTCATAATAGTTTATAACACTGTGAAATTTCATTTGTACGTTAATGCTTGTCAGATACTGTTGTGTGCTCCTTCACCCCTTTTGCCTATCTTCCACCTCCCTTCCCCATGGTAACCACTAAATTGTTCTCTTTGTCCATAAGTTTGTTTATATTCCACGAGTGAAATCATACAGTGTTGGTCTTTGTCTGGCTTATTTCTCTTAACATAATGCCTTCAGGGTCCATCCAGGTGGTTGCAAATGGGGCAATTTTGTCTTTTTATGGTTGAGTAGTATTCCATTGTGTATGTGTGTGTATATATATACACACACACACACACACACACACCACGTCCTCTTTATCCAGTCATCAGTCGATGAGCATTTGGGTTGCTTCCATGTCTTGGCTATCATGAATAATGCTGTAATGAACATGGGGGTGCATAAGTTTCTATGTATTGTTGATTTCAATTTCTTTGGATAAATACCCAGTAGTGGGATAGCTGGGTCATATGGTATTTCTATTTTTAATTTTTTCAGAAATCTCCATAATAGTTTCCACAGTGGCTGCACCAGTTTGCATTCCCACCAGCAGTGTATGAGGGTTCCCTTTTCTCCTCACCCTTTCCAACATTGGCTGTTTTTTGTCTTGGTGATTATAGACATTCTAATGTGTGTAAGATGATATCTAAGTGTAGTTTTGATTAGCATTGCCCTGATGATTAGAGATGTTGAGTATCTTTTCATGTGCCTATTGGCCATCTGTATCTCATCTTTGGAAAAATGTCTGCTCATATCCTTTGCCTACTTTCTGATTGGGTGGGGTTTTTTTTTGTTTTTTTTTTTTTGGCAGTTCATTTGTGTGAGTTCTTTATATATTACGAAGATTAATCCCTTGTTGGATATAAGATTTGCATATATTTTCCCCCACTTGCTGGGTTGTTTTTTCATTTTGATGTTGGTTTCCTTTGCCTTTCAGAAGCTGTTTAGTCTGATGAAGTCCCACTTCTTTATTTTTTCTTTTGTTTCCCTTGTCTGAGTAGACATGGTATTCAAAAAGATCCTTTTAAGTCTGACGTCAAAGAGTGTACTGCCTATATTTTCTTCCAGAAGTTTTATGGCTTCACGTCTTACCTTCAATTCTTTGGTCCATTTTGAGTCTATTTTTGTATGTGGAGAAAGATAATGGTCTACTTTCATTCTGTTAGATGTGGCTATCCAGTTTTCCCAGTACCATTTATTGAAGAGGCTTTCCTTTCTCCGTTGTATGTTCTTGGCTTCTTTGTCAATGATTAGCTGTCCGTAGATGTGTGGTTTTATTTCTGGGCTTTCAATTCTGTTCCATTGATCTATGTGCCTATTTTTGTACCAGTACCATGCTGTTTTGATTACTAGAGCTTTGTGATATATTTTGAAGTCAGGGATTGCGATGCCACCAGCTACGTTCTTGTTTCTCAGGATTGCTTTGGCTATTTGGGGGTTTTGTTGCCCCATATGAATTTTAAGATTCTTTGTTCTATTTCTGTGAAGAATGTCATTGGGATTCTGATAGGGATTGCATTTAATCTGTAGATTACTTTAGGTAATGCGGATGTTTTAACTATGTTTATTCTTCTGTTCCATGTTCATGGAATATCTTTCCATGTCTTTATGCATTAACGATTTCTTTCACTAATGTCTTATAGTTTTCCTTGTATAGGTCTTTCACCTCCTTGGTTAAATTTATTCCTAGATATTTTATTCTTCTTGTTGCAATTGTAAATGGGATTGTATTCTTGAGTGCTTGTTCAATTATTTCGTTATTAGAGTATAGAAATGCCACTGATTTTTGTAAGTTGACTTTGTACCCTGCAACTTTGCTGTGATTGTTGATTACTTCTAATAGCTTTCTGATGGATTCTTTAGGGTTTTCTGTATATAAAATCATGTCATCTGTGAACAGCGAGAGTTTCATTTCTTCATTGCCTATTTGGATTTCTTTTATTTCTTTTTCTTGCCTAATTGCTCTAGCTAAAGCCTCCTGTACTATGTCGAATAAAAGTGGTGAGAATGGGTACCTTTATTTTGTTCCTGTTCTCAGAGGGATGACTTTCAGTTTTTCCCCATTGAGTATGATGTTGGCTGTGGGTTTGTCATATATGGCCTTTATTATGTTGAGGTACTTTTCTTCTATACCCCATTTTATTGAGAGTTTTTTTTTTTTTAATCATGAATGGATGTTGGATCTTGTCAAATGCTTTCTCTGAGTCTATTGAGATTATCACTTGGATTTTGTTAATGTGGTGTGTCACATTGATTGATTTGCGGATGTTGAACCATTCCTGTGTCCCTGGTATGAATCCCACTTGATCATGGTGTATGATCTTTTTAATACGTTGCTGTATTCAGGTTGCCAATGTTTTGTTGAGGACTTTTGCATCTATGTTCATCAGCAGCACTGGCCTGTAATTTTCCTTTATTGTGTTGTCCTTGTCTAGCTTGGTATCAGGGTGATGTTGGCCTTATAGAATGTGTTAGGAATATTTCTGTCTTCCTCAATTTTTTTGGAATGGTTTGGGAAGCACAGGTAATAAATCTTTGAATGTTTGTTATAATTCTCCAGAGATCCCATCTGCTTTCTGATTATAATATTCTCTTATAATCTTTTGTATTTCTGTGGTATCTCTTCTAATTTCTCCTCTTTCATTCTAATTTTATTGAGCCCTCTTGCTTTTTTTCTTAATGAACCTGGCTAAGAGTTTCTCAGTTTTGTTTATCTTCTCAAAGAACTAGCTCCTTGTTTCATTGATCCTTTCTACACTCTTTTTTTGTTTTAATTTCATTTATTTCTGCTCTATTTATTTATTTCCCTCCTGCTGAGTTTGGGCGTTGTTTGTTCTTTTTCTAATTCTGTTAGGTGTAGTTTAAGATTGTTTATTTGAGCTTTCTCTTGTTTGTTAACATGTGCCTGTAATGGTATACATTTCCTTCTTAGGACCGCTTTTGCTGCATCCCATATGAGTTGGTATGGTGTGTTTTCGTTCTCATTTGTCTCCAAAATTTTTTTTTCTCCCTTTATTTCTTCCACGACCCATGGGTTGTTCAGCAGCATGTTGTTTAGTCTCAATGTACTTGTTCTCTTCCCAGCTTTTTTCTTGTAATTGATTTCTAGTTTCATAGCATTATGGTCGGAAAAGATAGTAGATATGATTTCAGTCTTCTTAAATATATTGAGGTTTGCCTTGTTTTCCAATATGTGGTTTATCCTTGAGAATGTTCCATGTGCACTTGAGAAGAATGTATATTCTGCTTTTTTTGGTTGGAATGCTCTCTATATATCTATTAAGTCCATCTTATCAAGTGTTTCACTTTAATCCACTATTTCCTTGTTGGCTTTTTCTCTGGATGATCTCTCCATTGATGTAAGTGGTGTGTTGAGGTCCCCTACTCTTATCGTGTTATTGATAATATCCCCTTTTAGGTTTGTTAATAGTTGCTTTATGTCCTTTGGTGCCCCTGTGTTGGGTGCATATATGTTTATAAGTGTTATGTCTTCTTGGTGGAGAGTCCCTTTTATCATTATATACTGCCCCTCTATGTCTCTCTTTACCTGTTTTATCTTGAAGTCTACTTTGTCTGATATAAGTATGGCAACACCTGCGTTCTTTTGTTTGCCATTAGCTTGGAGTATTGTCTTCACTCTGAGCCTGTGCTTGTCTTTAGAGCTGATATATGTTTCCTGGAGGCAGCATATTGTTGGATCTTGTTCTTTAGTCCATCTTGCCACTCTCTGTTTTTTGATTGGAGAATTCAACCCATTTACATTTAGAGTGATTATTGATATATGAGGGCTTAATACTGCCATCTTATTGCACATTTTCTGGTTCTTCTGCATTTTCTTTGTTAACTGTCCTGTGTATTTCGGAATACCAATTTGATTAGGTAGTTTTCTATGTTGGTTTTCTTCATTTTCTCCTTGTTTATATATATCTCTGTTCTAATGATTTGTTTAGTAGTTACCATTAGGTTTGTATAAAAAACCTCATAGATGAGATAGTCCAGTTTCTGATAGCCTCTTATTTCCTTATAATGTACTGATTTCATCCCTTTCCTCTTCCCCCTCTATGTTATTTTTATCACATCTTGTTCCTTCTTGTGTTGTGAGTTTGTGGTTAAAATGATGAGATTATTTTCATTTTAGTGTTCTCCTTTTCTTCATCCTTGATGTAAAAGTTAAGTGTTTACCAACCTGATCTGATAGAGAGCTGCCATTTTCTGATTATTGCCTACCTATTGATCACCTTGCTCAGGGCTTTGTAGCCCCTTTCCTATTTTTTTTTTCTTTTCAGGTATGCAGGCCCTTCTTGAGGATTTCTTGTAGTCGGGGGGTCTTGTGGTGATGAACTCCTTTAGCTTTTGTTTATTTGGGAAAGTTTTTATTTCTCCATCATATCTGAAGGAGATTTTGCTGGATAAAGTATTCTTGGCTGAAATTTTTTGTCTTTCAGGATTTTGAATATATCATTCCTCTGTCTCCTAGCCTGTAAGCTTTCTGCTGAGAAATCTGGTGAAAGCCTGAGAAGGGTTCCTTCATAAGTTAATTTCTTCTGCCTTGGTGCCCTTAATATTTTTTCTTTGTCATTGACTTTTGCCAGCTTTACTACGATATGCCTTGAAGTAGGTCGTTTTATATTGACATAGTTAGGAGATCTCATAGCCTCTTCCATGTGGATTTCCATCTTCTCCCCAGGTTTGGGAAGTTCTCCACTGTTATTCCTTTGAACAAGCTTTCTCCTCCATTCTCCTCTTCACCTCTCTGGAATACCTATAATCCTTATGTTGTATTTCCTAATTAAGTCAGATACTTTTCTGAGAGCTTCTTCATTTCTTTTTAGTCTTAGTTCTCTCTTTTCCCTCTGAAGCATTTCTATGGTATTGCCCTCTAAATTGCTAATTTGTCCTCCATACTGTCAGTTCTGCTGTTTAGTGAGTCCAGATTTGTCCTTATCTCATCCATTGTGTTTTTCATCTCCAACGATTCTGATTGGTTCTTCTTTATAGTTTCAATCTCTTTTGTGAAGAAACTCCTGAACTCGTTAATTTGTCTTTCTATGTTTTCTTGTAACTCGTTGAGTTTTTTAATGATAGCTATTTTGAATTCTTTTTCATTTAGTTTATGGATTTATGTGTCTTCAGGGTTGGTTTCTGGGTACTTGTCATTTTCCTTCTGGTCTGGAGATTTAACATACTTTCTCATACTGCTTGGTGGTGTGGGTTTTTGCCTCCACATGGTGGTGTTATCTGGTCATATCTGCTATGTGCTGCCGCTGAGTGGGGATCAGGCACTGTTTATTCTTGGCCCAGCATGGTTAGGGGCATCCCAGCTCCGACCACTGACTGCTTTTCTCTGTGTGTGCCACTCTGGCTGATGGCCGATCTGGAGCACCAGCAGGAAGAGTGCTCTCCTTCACCTGTGCTTCCCCCAGCCTCTGCTTCTCTATCTGTATGGAGCTCTGAGCTGTCACAGGACTGGGGTGCCAGGCAGGGCAAGGGGCACTTTCTTATACCTGTGAAACAGCACACTTTTAAACACCAAGGGGTCAAAGAAGAAATAAGGGAAATTAGGAAGTACTTAGACATTAATGAAAATGAAAAACCCACATACCAAAACTTATAGGATGCAGCTAGGCAGTACTCAGAGATAAGTTTATACCTATAAACACCTATATCAAAAAAGAATAATCTCAAATCAATCACCTAACTTTATACCTTGAAAAACTAGAAAAAGAAGAGCAAACTGAACTCAAATCTAGCAGAAGGAAGGATATAGTAAAGATTAGAGCAGAGATAAATAAAGAAGAACAGAAAAACAGAATCAATGAAATAAAAAGTTCATTCTTTGAACAAGGTCAACAAAAACTTTAGATAGAATGACAAAGAAAAAAAGAAATGACACAAGGGGAGATATTAGTACCAACTTTACAGAAATAAAAATTATTGTAAGAAGATACTTGGAACAATTATATACCAACAAATTAGGTAACCTAAATGAAATGGATAAATTCTTAGAAACATTAATTAAACAGATTCAAGAAGAAATAGAGAATTTGAACAGACCCATAACCAGTTAAGAGATTGAATCTGTAATCAAAACCTTCCAACAAAGAAAAGTCCAGGACCAGATGCATCACTGGTGAGTTCTACCAAATATTTATAGAAAAATTAACACTGATCTTTCTCAAAATCTTCCAAAAAATAGAAGTGGAAGGAACACTTTCTAACTCATTCTTAGAGTCCAGCATTACCCTGGTACCAAAGTCTGGTGATGTCATCACAAGAAAAAATATTGTAGACCCATAACCCTTATGAATATAGATATAAAAATCCTCAACAAAATACTAGCAAACCAGAACCAAAAGCCTATTAAAAGGATTGTTTCCATGATCAAATGTGATTTATCCCAAGAATGCAAAAGTGGTTCCACACACAAAAATTAATGTAATAACTCATTTTAGTAGAATCAAGGGGAAAAACATGATTAGTAAAATTACCACAAGATTAGGTAAATTGAAGTAGAAAGGGTATTTGACAAGATGCAACACCCTTTCATGATAAAAACACTCAGAAAACGGAATAGGAGGGAAAATTCTCAACATAATAAAGAATATTTATCAATAAATCACAGCTAACATCATCCTCAATGATAAAAGACTGAAAGTTTTCTCCTAAGATCAGTAACCAGACAAGAATGCACGTTTTAACCACTGCTATTCAACTGTGTATTGGAAGTTTCAGCCAGATAAAGTGTACAAAAAAAAAAAAAGAAAAGGTATCCAAATGGGAAAGGAATAATAAACTATCTGCTCATAGATGACCTGATTCTATATATATAGAAAATCCCGAAGAACCCACTAGAAAACTACAAGAGCTAATAAATTAATTCAGTGAAGTTGTGTTTCAAGATCACTCAAAACTAAGCAGTGTTTATAAACACCAGCAATGAGCAATCTGAAAAGGAAATTAAGATAGCAATTCCATTTACAATAGCATCAAAAATGATAAAGTACTTAAGAATAAACTTAATCAAGGAGACTTGTACACTGAAAATCACAAAACATTGCCGAAAGGAATTAAAGAACACACCAGTAAATGGAAAGACATCTGTGTTCATGGATTGTAAGGTTTAATAGTGTTACAACGTCAGTACCACCCAAAGTGATCTGCAGATTCAATGCAACACCTATCAAAATCCCACTGATGTTTTTTGCAGGAATGGAAAAGTCAATCCTCAAATTAATATGAAATTGCAAAGGTCCCCAAATAGCCAAGACAGTCTTGAAAAAAATAAACAGATTGGGAGGACAAGTGTCATACTTAATGTGATTATTGGTAAGGTAGGTTTTAGCCTTTCATTTTGTATTTATTTTGTATTTGTCCCATCTTATCCTTTTTCCTTTTTTCTGCATTGTCTTGATTAATTGAATATTTTTTATTCCATTTTATCTCTTTAATGGATTATTAGCTCTAACTTGGTTTTCAGTTTTTTGGTTGCTTAAAGATTTATAAATATGCATCTGGACACAATCTATTTTCAAAAGATATTAGATCTCTGTGTATTCTTTAAAAACTTATATTTCCATTTCTGCCCTCCCTGCCTTTATGTTATTTTTGTCATACAGTTTACATTTTAAAAATGCTTTTTATTTTGAAATAGTTATAGATTCATTGAAAGTTGCAAACATGTATTCAGGGAGGTCCCATGCACTCTTCATCCAATTTCCCCTAAAGATGACCTCTTATATAACTGGTACAATACCAAAAATCAAGGAGTTGAACTTGGTACAACCAGAGAGCTTATTCAGATTTCACCAGTTTTGTGTGTACTTATTTGTGTGTGTCTGTGAATGGTTCTGTGCAGTTTTATCATGTGTGTAGATTTGTGCAATCACAACCCCAGTCAAGATACAGAAATAATTCATCACCATGAGGTGCTCTCATGCTGCCCATTTATAGCCACACTGACCCCACTTTCCCCTGTACCCTGCCAACCACTAATCTGTTCTTGATCTCTATAGTCTTATTTCATGATGTTTACAAATAGAATCATACAGTATATAACCTTTTGATATTTGCCCTTTCTCTTATCATCATTCTCTTGAGTTCCATATAAGTTGTGTTTATCAATAGTTTATTATTTTTTATTGCTGACTAGTATTCCATGGTAGGGTATGGTGTAGTTTGTTTAAGCACTCATATTAAAGGACATATTGATTGTTTCCAGTTTGGGGATATTATGAACACAATTGCTATTAATATTAATGTACAGATTTTTATGAAGATGTAAGTTTTCATTCCTCTGGAAGACATGCCCAAGACTCCAATTGCTGGTCATATGGGAAATCCATGTTTAATTTGTGTCAGAAGCTGTGACAGTACTTTTCATAGTGGCTGTGCCCTTTTGCATACTAACCAGCAAAATATGAGTGATTGTTTCTTCCCCTCCCCAGCATTTGATGTTATTATTATTTTCATTTAGCCATTCTCATACATGTATATTGATATCTCATTGTGGTTTTTATTTGTATTCCCCTAGTAGTAATGATGTTGAACACCTTTTCACATGCTTATTTGCCATCTGTGTGTTCTTTTTTTTGAGGAAGATTAGCCCTGAGCTAACTACTGCCAATTCTCCTCTTTTTGCTGAGGAAGACTGGCCCTGAGCTAACATCCATGCCCATCTTCCTCTACTTTATACGTGGGACGCCTACCACAGCATGGCTTTTGCCAAGCGGTGCCATGTCTGCACCTGGGATCTGAACCAGCCAACCCCAGGCTGCCAAGAAACGGAACGTGCGAACTTAACCACTGCGCCACTGGGCCGGCCCGCCGTCTGTGTGTTCTTGATGAAACATGTTTTCCTGTCTTTTTCCCACATTCTAATCAGATTTTTTATCATTCTTGAGTTTTCAGAGTTCTGTATATATTCTAGATACAAGTCCTTTTTCGAATATGTGGTTGGCAAATATGTTCCCTCAGCTTGTAGCTTATCTTTTCATTCTCTTCATATAGAGTCTTTTGAAGAACAAAAATTTTTAATTTTGATGAGGCCAAGTTTAACAATTTTTTCCACTTACAAACATGCTTCTGATGTCAAACCTCAGAACACTTTGCCTTGTTCTAAGTCCTGAAGATTTTCTCCTACAGTTTTACATTTTGCATTTAAAGCTGTGATTCGTTTTGAGCTAATTTATGTATAACATGATGTTTAAATCAAGTGTTGTATTTGTGCCTATAGATGTCCAGTTGCTCCAGGCCATTTTTGAAAAAGCTAACTTTCCTCTGTGGAATTGCTTTTGCAACTTTGTTAAATGCCAGTTGGGCATATTTGTGTGGGTCTATTTTTGGATGCTGGTGTTTGTGAATTTTACCGTTTTGGGTGCTGGATTTTTTTTAATCTTGAAGTATTCTTGAGCTAAAGGGTTGCAATTTAGTTCCTTGTAAACAGTTTGATACTTTTGGGTCTTATTCTTTGATTTGTTAAGAGGGATGTAATGTAAGTGCCCGACAAGCTTTTAATTGCTAAGACATCCATTTCACAAGGCATTCATCTTGAATAAACCTCTTCCAGCTGTATGACACAGCTACTAGCAAAACAACCAGATAAGGATTAGCCTGCCCCCACCCATGAAGGCCCCTCTTTCAGAAAGTCCTGGGTAACCTAGATAACTGACAGCTTGAGTGACCCACTTCTCCTTTCTCAGCCCAAATTTCAGCTTGTGTGCTTTAAATTAACCAATAAAGAGTGAACATGGGAAACCTTAGACACTCCACCCTTAGACCCTAATAAAGGCAGAGCCCCAGGTCTGTGTGCTGGGTCTATCTATAACCCTGACCTCACTGTGTGGTCCTTAGGCATACCGTGGGACGTGAGAGTAATAAATCTTGTTCCTCAAAATTCCCTGATGGTTTCTTGATTAAGTGCATTCTGCGATCATAATAAGAACCAAAAGGGCCAGTCCAGCCACAACACTGGCCCTGATGGGGAGGTATTTGAGGCTCACTATGAGTTATATGGGCCTGGGTGAACATCTCAGGCATTCCTAGCTGGTAGTATCACTGTCAACACAACAAGGGACCAGAGCAATGTTTAAGCCAGGACTATTTCTCATCATCAAAGCAAGATCTTCTGACCACTCCACACAATGCTTTTGGAATTATGAGGTTTTTCAATCTGACTGACACGAATAATCATTAATCCTGGCCCTTTGCAAACCTCTAATCCTTTGGGAATGTGTTTTCTCAACCTTGCATAATTTCCTCACATGAATACACTAGTCAGCACTTTACTAAATTCTTAAGGGGACGCGCGGCATATCTCTAGTGTTCTCTCTGTGCGTAGCTCTTCTCTCTCTTACTGTCTTGCCTACTCTAACCTCATGGATGTTCTTGGATTCTCAGCTCCAGGGAGAAGGCCAAGCTCTGTCTTTGTGCCCTTTCCCTGAGTCATGTCCTGGGAAGTCTTTAAAGACTGTAACTTGGGACAATTGTAGAGATCACTTCCTTTGTTTTCCATCTCTCAGGAATGCTCCGAGTGTTGAAAACTGTTTCTTTCATTTCGTTTAGTTTTTGGTTCACAAAAGAATAAATCTAGCATTCCATCTTGGCTTGAAACAGAATTCTTGAAAAGATGAAATTTTAAAATTTTTGAAGTTTAAATGATCAATTTTTATGATGTTATCAATTTTATGAAGTCCAATTTATCAACTTATAAAATGTGTGATTGAATTCAAGAAATCTATGCTTAACCAAAAACAAAATAAAAATAAAGTAAAACAAAGGCTTCTTTCTATGTTTTATCCTATTTTTTAATTTTTGGTTTTACCTTTTATATTTGAGCTTTGCATCCATTGGGATTTAAATTTTTAATTTTTTTTTCTTTTTGCATATGGATATTCAAGTTTTTCAGCACTATTTGCTGAAAATGCTATTAACTCTCCATTTAATTGCCTCTTCATCTTTGTAGAAAATTAATTAAACAAGTGTGTGAAGATGTATTTATTGATTTTCCATTCTGTTCTATTGATCTGTTTCTATTTTTTTCTTTTTCTTTTTTAGAGGAAGATTAGCCCTGAGCTAACATCTGCTGCCCATCCTCTTTTATTTTTTGCTGAGGAAGACTGGGCCTGAGCTAACATCCATGACCATTTCTTCTACTTTATATGTGGGGAAAAAAAAGATTGGCAACAGTTGTTAGCCCAGATGCCAATCTTTGGGGAAAAAAAAAAAAATGTCATTGGGATTCCGTTTGGGATTGTGTTGAATCTGTAGATGGCTTTAGGTAGTATGGACATTTTAATTATGCTTATTCTTCCAATCCTTGTGCACAGAATGTCTTTCCCTCTCTTTATGTCGTCATAAATTTCTTTCAGGAAAGTCTTTTAGTTTTCATTGTATAGGTCTTTCACTTCCTTGGTTAAATTTATTCCAAGATATTTTATTCTTTTTGTTGTGATTGTGAATGGGATTGTGTTCTTGAGTTCTCTTTCTGTTAGTTCATTATTAGAGTATAGAAATGCTACCGTTTTATGCAAGTTGATTTTGTACCCTGCAACTTTGCCATAATTGTTGATTACTTCTAGTAGCTTTCCAATGGATTTTTTAGGGTTTTCTATATATAAGATCATGTCTGCAATTAGTGAGAGTTTCACTTCTTCATTGCCTATTTGGATTCCTTTTGTTTCTTTTTTCTGCCTAATTGCTCTGGCCAAAGCCTCCAGTACTGTGTTGAATAAGAGTGGTGAGAGTGGGCACCCTTGTCTTGTTCCTGTTCTCAGAGGGATGGCGTTCAGTTTTTCCCCATTGAGTGTGATGCTGGTTGTGGGTTTGTCATATATGGCCTTTATTATGTTGAGGTACTTTCCTTCTATACCCATTTTATAGAGAGTTTTTATCATAAATAGTTGTTGGATCTTGTCAAATGCTTTCTCTGCATCTATTGAGATGATCACGTGTTTTTTGTTCCTCCTTTTGTTAATGTGGTGTATCATGTTGATTGATTTGCAGATGTTGCACCATCCCTGTGTCCCTGGTATAAATCGCACTTGATCATAGTGTGTGATCTTTTTAATGCATTGTTGTAGTCGATTTGCCAGTATTTAGTTGGAGGTTTCTGTGTCTATGTTCATCAGCGATGTTGGCCTTTAGTTTCCCTTTGTGTTGTCCTTGTCTGGTTTGGGAATCAGGGTGATGTTGGCCTTGTAGAATGTGTTGGGAAGTGCTACATCTTCCTCAATTTTCTGGAATAGTTTGAGAAGGATAGATATTAAATCTTCTTTGAACATTTGGTAGAATTCTCCAGAGAAGCTGTCTGGTCCTGGACTTTTATTTTGGGGGAAGTTTTTGATTACTGTCTCAATCTCTTTACTTATGATTGGGCTATTCAGATTCTCTATTTCTTCCTGATTTACTTTTGGGATGTTGTAAGAGTCTAAGAAGTTACCCATTTCTTCGAAGTTGTCCGATTTGTTGGCATATAGTTCTTCATATGATCTTCATAGGTGGTTATTCTGCTACCTTTACTGTACCTTTTGTCTTTATCAGTGATTTTATTGGCATTTTTTGGATAATTTTCTTATTCCTATTTGTGATCCTCTCTTTCTCACTTAAATAAGTCCCTTTAGCATTTCTCGTAAATCTGGTTTCTTGGTTATAAACTCCTTTAATTTTTGCTTATCTAGGAAACTTCATCTCTCCTTCCCTTCTGAATGATAACCGTGCTGGGTAGAGATTCTTGCCTGTAGGTTTTTTCCTTTCAGTACTTTAAATACATTGTGCCACTCCCTTCTAGCCTGTAAGGTTTCTGCTGAGAAGTCAGCTCATAACTTTATGGGTTTCCTTTGTATGTAAGTTGTTGCCTTTCTCTTGTGGCTTTTACGATTCTCTCTTCATCTTTAATTTTGGACATTTTCCTTACAATATATCTTGGTGTGGGCCTCTTTGGGTTTATGTGCTCTCTGTGCTTCCTGAACTTGGATGTCTGTTTCCTTCCTTAGCTTAGGAAAGTTTTCAGCTATTATTTCTTGAAATAGATTCTCTACCCCTTTGTCTTTGTCTTCTCCTTCTGGGATACCTATAATATGAATGTTACTGCACATGATATTGTCCCAGAGTTCTCTTAGACTGTTCTTGTTCTTTTTAATTCTTTTTTCTTTTATCTGTTCAGCTTGAGTGATTTCCTCTAGTCTTTTGTCCACCTCGCCAATCCATTCTTCTGTATCTTCTACTCTGCTCTGGAGTCCCTCTAGTTACTTTTTTCATTTCCAGTATTGTATTCTTCATTTCTGATTGGCTCTTTTTTATATTTGCCAATTCTTTGTTGATGTTCACATTGTGTTCATCCGTTCTTCTCCCAAGGTCAGTAAGCATCCTTATGACTTTTTGCTTGAACTCTTTATCAGGTATACTGTTTATTTTTGTTTAATTTAGTTATTTTTCTGATGTTTTGTCCTGTTCTCTTGCTTGGAATGTATTCTTTTGCCTCCTCATTTTGCCACTTTCTCTGTGCTTATATCTGTGTATTCGGTGTTTCAACTACTCCTCCCAATCTTGCCGAAGTTGCCTTATGTAGGACATACCTTTTGAGGCCCAACAGTGTGGTTCCCTCTCATCACCAGTTCCAAGTGTTCCGGGAGTGATCCCTGTGTGGGCTGCTTATGTCCTTCTGTTGTGGCAGGGTTGTTCTTACTACAGGTGCCCAGGGAGTCTAGGCTGTCCCCCTGACCGGCTGGTTGTACTGCTCAGCTGTGTGTAGCTTCTATGGACCCTTCAGTCAGTTTTCTGGGCTTGCAACACAGTTGGCTGCAAAGTCTAATAGCACATTGCTGTTGCATTTCTTCTGTTAAGTGAGTAGGCTCCCAGTGTGGCTGGTTCTGAGACTCAGGAGCTTACAGTTGATGTAGGCCTCCAGCCTTCAAGGTTGTTGTCAGCTCTCTCAGGATTGCAGCTGAATGGGGCTGGCCCCAGGCCCAGAAGTCCCCAGTTGTTTCAGGCTTTGGATGGTGAGGCCGATCCCCTATGTGGCTGTTGGAGAAGCACAGGTCTTCTGCCTCTGATAAGCCCCACCCTCCACAGGCCCATGCCCACCATCAACACAGTCCTGGCCTGTGCACACGTCCTGGCCCCTTGGAGAGGACCCAGTTTCCCCTCTGCAGAGGCCCTCATAGACTCCACCAATGCTCCACACACTCCACCCATTCATCATGCATGCCCTACCCCACTGAGGTGTACCCACTCACCTGCTTGCAGAAGATCCAGGCACCCAGTCTATGCAGGCTGAAAAGTTGACCAAGAGCTTGCTGTTAGGTGAGGCCAGTCCCTAGGGAGGGCTGCCTGCACTTTCTGAGCTGGATTAAATCAGTACTCTAGTGGGTGGGGCTGACCGTGGGCTAACAGGCCAGAGGAAGAACTCCAATGGCATCTGCTAGCATCTGTTTCTGCACAGCTGTACTAGGTCATAATAATGGCTGCCACCAATGTCTCAGTCCCTGGAGAGATCTCCCCTCTCACTGAGATGCACCTAGAGTTTGTCTGGTTCATCAAACCTGTTTTCATCAAAGTACTTTGCACCTTTCTTTCTGGTAATTTTAGTTTGCTTTCTGAAATGGGTGAGTTTGTGCATTGGCCCTTTAACAGCTGGTTTTTGCTGCTTATGTCTGATAGCTTTTCTAAGGGTATTCCCCATTGTAGTTAATAGCTAGCAAAGCCAGATATTATGACACTATCTCAGTTGTGCTGAGTCTGAAGGATGCTTGTAGGGGTCACATTCCTTCACTCAGGTCCCCCACTATTCCAGGGAAGGCTGCATACCTTAGGGTTGCTCCCACCCAAAGCTCTGCAGGTTACAATGGTGGCTTTTTTCTCTCTGGACAGGAATTTCTTCCTCTTACACCTCAGTCATGACTGTCCTTTGTTGCAGGGGGTCTTTTTATCCCATTTTCAGTTCTCTCTCAGGGGTAGTTGTTCCAAAAATCGTTATAACTTGGTTGTGTTCTTGAGAGCAGATGAGTTCAGAGTCCACCTACACCACTATCTTGACCTCTGTTACTATTTAAGTTCTTTGAATTTTTTTGTGGAAATAAAAATTTGTGTCTGGTATCATATTCCTTTTTCCTGAATAAATTGCTTTAACTTTTCTTATAGTGTGAGTCTTGGTAATAAAATCTTTCAGCTTTTGCTTGCTTGAAAATGTCTTTATTGATCTTCTATTCTTTTTCCAAATCTTTCCCTATTTTTCAATTGAGTTTTTTGCTGCTTATTATGAGTTATAAAATTTCTTTATTTATTCTGCATACAAATTCTGTGTCAGATATGTGTATTGTACATTTTCTTTAGTCTCTGAGTTGTCTCTTTTTTTAGTGTCTTTCAAAGATCAGAAGTCAAATTTTGATGAGTCTAGTTTAGCATATTTTTAAAATTTTATAGTTATTGTTTTTTGAGTTGTAAGAAATATTTTCCCTACCCCAAGATCATAAAGATTTTCTTTTAGAAGTTTTATAGTTGTTCAACGTTTATATTTAGATCTATAACATTTTATTTTATTTATTTCTTAAAAATTTTGACTGTGGTAAAATATACATACAATTTACCATCTTAACCTTTTTCAGTGTACAATTCAGTACTTTTAAGTACATTAACATTGTTGTGCAAGCAAACTGCAGGACTTTTTTCATCTTTCCAAACTTAAGCTCTCTATGTAAACTTTTTGCTGTAATAAGACTATCCAAATTAATACCAGTAATACGAGTCCATGCCAAACACAAGCGAACTATTCTCCATTAGAGTCCTGCATGATATGAAATTTAACCATTTCTGCCAAATCAACATGTTTTAATGTATAATTAAAAACAATACAGGTAGAGAATATAAAACCAGTTTTACCTACTAGTAGCTGCTTGTAGGAAATATCATTATGCTTCCACAACTGTTTTACTATATCAGACTATAGTAGTCAGGTTAAAATTCTGCTCTACTCCTACCAGTGGTCACCTTTTGTTGTAAATCTCTTTTGGAAATCTGATTAACTTGAGCATCTCCAAGCTGGATGTCTTTGTTCTTTGGCATTTCTTCTAGAACAGCTTTTGATGCAGATTCTTGATGAATGTCTGTGTGCATAACTAAAAGATTAAAACATTTTGTGCAATATTTATTGCAAATAAAATTTGCCATCAATTTATCAAATTTTAATGTTTGATAAAATGACATGAAGAATTTCTCTGCTTTGAAAATGTACTTCAGGGCCTGGCCGAGTGGCGTAGCAGTTGAGTTCATGTGCTCTGCTTTGATGGCCCGGGATTCACCAGTTCAGATCCTGGGTGCAGACATATGCACTGCTTGTCAAGCCGTACTGTGGCAGGTGTCCCACATATAAAATAGAGGAAGACAGGCACAGATGTTAGCTCAGGGCCAATGTTCCTCAGCAAATAGAGGAAGATTGGTGGTGGATGTTAGCTCTGGGCTAATCTTCCTCACCAAAAAAAAAAAAAAAATTCATATTGTCACTCATTCTTGAATCATAATTTTTTTTTTAACCCTTTACTATGCTCTGTTTATTTTAGGGCCTTTCTTGTGACAGTTTTGGGAGTTAACTTCCAACAATATCACTTGCACAGGCCAGGCCTAGAGAGGCCCAGAACTCTGTGACTTTCACAGAAATGAGGGGGAGTGTGAGACAGGTGTAGAGGATCTGATCAGCAGTGTCTCTTCCAGGGACCTTGATAGCTTCTGTCCAGATGACAGCTTCTGTCCAAATGTTGATGACAGTGACAGAAATGCCAATGACACCATCGCAACTCTGGGCTGACCTCTAGCCTCAGGAGGAGACATTTACTGAAGTTGAGTCTCCAGGAAAATTTTTTGATCCCTACTGTCCCAAGGAGACTCTCAAATTTTCCTAAAGGGCTCGTCTTTTCCTACCTCCTTTTATGCCCATCAACCAGACTCATACAAGAATAGCTCTAGAAAATGGGGCAGGGCAGCAAATATGTGTGTAAGGTTGCCTCTAGTGTTTCTGTCTCTCCTCAACAAGTGGGAGGAATTTTGGTTTTTGTTATTTGTTTTCTAAAAGATTTAACCATTTTTCGTTGTAGAATTCTGTGGCTTTAAATATACTCATATTGTTGTGCAACATCACCACCATCTATCTCCGGAAATTTTTCAGCTGCCCAAACTAAAATTTCATACCCCTTAAACAATAACTTCCCATTTCCCCCTAACCCTAGTCTCTGGCAACTACCATTCCCCTGTCATCTCTATGAGTACTAGGTACTCTACACAAGTAGAATCATACAAGATTTGTCCTTTTATGACCGACTTATTTCACTTAGCATGATGTGTTGAGGGTCATCCATGTTATAGCATCTATAAGATTTGCCCTTTTACAGCTGCACAATACTCCATTGCATGTAGATACCACATTTTGTTTATCCATTCATCCATTCATGGATATTTGGATTTTTCCACCTTTAGTTATTGCAAATAGTGCTGCTATAAACATCCATGTTTAAATATCTGTTTGAGTCCTTGCTTTCAATATTTTTGGGTATATATCCAGAGGTAGAATGATTGGTTCATATAGTGACTCTATGTTTGATTTTTTGAGGAGCTACCATCATATTTTCCATGGTGGCTATACCATTTTACATTCCCACTAGCAATGCACAAGTGTTCCAATTTCTTCATATTCTTGCCCGCAGTTTTTGTTTTCTGTTTTCTTAACAATGGCCATCCTAATGAGTGTGAGGTGATATCTCATAGTGTTTTTGTTTTGCATTTCTGTAGTCTTTAGTGATGTTAAGCATCTTTTCATGTGCTTGTTGGCCATTTGTATATCTTCTTTGAAGAAACGTCTAAGTCCTTTGCCCATTTTAAAATTGAGTTTTGTTATTGTTTAATCGTAAGAATTTTTATATATTTTTTGGATATTAATCCCTTATCAGATATATTATTTTCAAAGTTTTCTCCCACTCCATGGGTTTCTTTTCTGTTTGTTGATAGGGTTCTTGATGCACAAAGGTTTTTAACTCTGATGAAGTTCAATATGTATTTTTCTTTTGTTCCCTGTGCTTTTGGTTGCATATCTAAGAAGTTATTACCAAATCCAATATTACAAATTTTTCCTGTATGCTTTCTTCAAAGAATTTTATTGTATTAGCTTTTATGTTTAATTTTCTATGGAAGTATAGTTTACATACAATATTATGTTACTTTCAAGTGTCAAAAATAGTGATTTGACCTTTATATACTTTAAAAAAATGATCACCATAATAAGTCTAGTAGCCATCTGTCAGCATGCAAAGTTATACAACATTATTGACTAGATTCTCTATGCTGTATATTACATCCTTGTGATGTATTTATTTTATAACTGGAAGTTTGTACCTCTTAATACTCTTCACTTATTTTGCCCAACCCCAAACCCACCTCTCCTCTGGCAACCACCAGTTTGTTCTCTGCATTCATCAGTCTGTTTTGATTTTTAGATTCCACATATAAGTGAAATCATACGGTATTTGTCTTTCTCTATCTGACTTACTTCACTCAGCATAATATCCTCTGGGTTCATCCATGTTGTTGCAAATGGCAAGACTTGATGTTTTTATGGCTGAGTAATATTCCATTGTATACATATGTGTATATCACCTCTTCTTTATCCATTAATTTGTTGATGGGCACTTAGTTTGCTTCCGTATCTTGGCTATTGTAAATAATGCTGCAATGAACGTAGGGTGCATATATCTTTTTGAATTAGAGTTTCTGTTTTCTTTGAATCAATACTCAGAAGTGGAACTGCTGGATTGTATGATGCTTCAATTTTTAATTTTTTGAGGAAACTTCACACTGTTTTCCATAGTGGCTGCATCAATTTACATTCCCACTAACACTGCACGAGGGTTTCACTTTCTTCACATCCTTTCCAACACTTCTTGTTTGTTGTCTTTTTGATGATGGTCATTCTGACAGGTGTGAGGTGATATCTCATAATTTTGATTTGCATTTCCTTGATGATTAGTGATTTTGAGCATCTTTTCATGTGTCTGTTAGCCATCTGTATGTCTTCTTTGGAAAAATGTCTATTCAGGTCCTCTGCCCAGTTTTTAATCAGATTTTTTTTTTTTTTTTTTTTTGCTATTGAGTTGTATGAGTTTTTAAATATATTTTGGATATTAACTTCTTATTGGATACATCATGTGCAAATATCTTCTCTCCTTCAGTGGGTTGCCTTTTCATTTTGTTGGTTATTTCCTTCACTATGCAAAAGCTTTTGAGTTTGATGTCCTATTTATTTATTTTTGCTTTTGTGCCCTTGCCTGAGGAGACAGGTCCAAAAAAATATTGCTAAGACTAATGTCAAAGAGTTTACTACCTATGTTTTCTTCCAGGAGTTTTATGGTTTCAGGTTTTACCTTTAAGTCTTTAATTCATTTTGAGTTAATTTTTCTTATATGGTGTAAGAAAGTGGTCCAGTTTTATTGTTTTGCATGTAGCTGTTGAATTTTCCAAAAACCATTTATTGAAAGGACTGTCTTTTCCCTGTTGTATATTCTTGCCTCCTTTGTTGCAGATTAATTGACCATATATGTGTGGGTTTGTTTATGGACTCTATATCCTGTTGCATTGATCTATGTATCTGTTTTCTCTATATGTTATCATGTGATCAGCAAACAGTGACAGTTTTACTTCTTTCTTTCCAATTCAGATGTATTTTTTTCTTTTTCTTGTCTGATTGCTGTGGCTAAGAGTTCCAATACTATGTTGAATAAAAGTGGTAAGTGTAGGCATCCTTGTCTTGTTTCTGATCTTAGAGGAAATGCTTTTAGCCTTTTACCTTTGAATATGATGTTAGTTGTAGATTTGTCTTATATGGGCTTTATTACATTGTGGTATGTTTCTTCTATACATACTTGGTTGAGAGTTTTTTTTTTTTTTTTTTTTTTTTTTTTACCATAGGTGATGTTGAATTTTGTCAAAAGCTTTTTCTGCATCTATTGAGATGATTATATGATTTTTATTCTTTGTTTTCCTAATTTGGTGTATCATGTTGATTGACTGGAAGATATTGAATCATTCTTGCATTTCTAAAATAAATCCCACTTGATTATGGTGTATGATCCTTTTAATGTATTGTTGAATTTGGTTTGCTAATATTTTGTTGAGGATTTTTGCATCTATGTTCATCAGCGATATTAGCCTGTAATTTTATTTTTTTGTACTTTTTTTTCTGGTTTTGGTATCATGGTAATGCTGGCCTTGTAGAATGCATTTGGAAGCATTCCTTCCTTTTCTATTTTTTGGAATAGTTTGAGAAAGATAATTATTAACTCTTGTTTAAATATTTGGTAGAATTAACCTATGAAGCTTTCTGATCCTGGGCTTGTTGTGAGTTTTTTGATTACTGATTCAATTTCATTACTAGTAATTGATCTCTTCGTATTTTCTATTTCATCCTGATTCACTCCTGGAAGATTGTATATTTCTAGGAATTTATCCATTTCTTCTAGGTTGTCCAATTTGTTGGCATATAATTGTTCTTAGTAATGTCTTCTGATCCTTTGTATTTCTTCTCCCCTTTCACTTCTGATTTTATTTATTTAGGCCCTCTTTTTTTCTTAATGAATCTGGCTGAAGGTTTATCAATTTTCTTTGTTTTAAAAGAATCTGCTTATAGTTTGATTGGTCTTTTCCTTTTTTTTTTTAGTCTCTATTTCATTTTTTTGCACTCTGATCTTTATTATTTCCTTCCTTCTGCTAACTTTGGGTTTTGTTTGTTCTTCTTTCTCTGATTGCTTTATGTGTAAGGTTAGATTGTTTGAGATTTTTCTTATTTCCTGAAGTAGGCCTGTATTGCTATAAACTTCTTTCTTAGAACTGCTTTTGCTGCATCCCATAGATTTTGGAATTTTGTGTTTTCATTTTCATTTGTCTCAAGGTATCTTTTATTTCCTCTTTGATTTCTTCAATGACCCATTCATTGTTTAGTAGTATGTGTTTATACTCCATGTGTTTGTGTTTTTTCCAGTTTTCTTCTTGTAGTTGACTTCTAGTTTCATGCCATTGTGGTCAGAAAAGATGTTTGATGTGGTTTCAGTCTTTTTAAATGTATTGAGACTTGTTTTGTGGCCTAAGATGTGATCTCTCCTAGAGAATGTTCTATGTGCACTTGAAAAGAATGTGTATTCTCCTGTTTTTTGATAGAATTTTCTGTATACATCTTTTAAATGCATCTGGCCTAATGCATCATTTAAGGCCAATGTTTCCTTATTGATTTTCTGTCTGGATGAGCTATCCATTGATGTAAGTGGAATGTTAACATCCCCTACTATTATTGTATTACTGTCAATTTTTCCCTTTGTGTCTGTTAATATTTGCTTTATATATTTAGATGCTCCTATGTTGGGTGCATGTATATGTACAGTTGTTATATCTTTTTGATGGATTGACCCCTTTATCATTATATAATAGCCTTCTTTGTCTCTTCGTATCATTTTTAATGTAAAGTCTATTTTGGTCTTATATAAATGTAGATACCCCTGGTTTTTTGGCTACCATTTATTTGAACTATCTTTTTTCATCTTTCACTCTCAGTCTGTGTGTGTCTTTAGGCTAAAGTGAGTCTCTTGCAAGCATAATATCATTGTATTCCATTTTTTTAAATCCATTTAGACTGTCTATGTCTTTCATAGCAAAATTTAATCCACTTACATTTAAAGTAATCATCGATACATAAGGACTTAGTGTTGCAATTTTGTTAATTGTTTTTTTAGCTGTTTTGTAGATCAATTATTTCTTGCTTCTTGTTTTTTCATTTTTGAGGAAGATTAGCCCAGAGCTAACATTCACCACCAATCCACCTCCTTTTTTACTGAGGAAGATTGGGCATGAGCCTACATCCATGACCATCTTCCTCTACTTTATACGTGGGACACCTGCCACAGCATGGCTTGATAAGTGGTGCATAGGTCTGCACCTGAGATCTGAACCAGTGAACCCTGGGCCACCAAAGCAGAGCATGCAAACTTAACCACTGCACAACCAGGCCAGCCCCCTGCTTCTTTTTTTTAAAAAATTCAATTTATTTAAGCTAAAAAAAATAAAAAACAGTTTACCTATGTTTTCATTTCATATTTTTGCATCTATGTTCATCAGGGATATTATCCTGTAATTTTCTTTTTTTGTAGTGTCCTTATCTGGCTTTTGTACTAGTACTGGTAATTCTGGCTTCATAAAATGAGTTTGGAAGAGTTCTCTACTCTTCTATTTTTTGGAAGGGTTTCTGAAGGTTTGGTATTAATTATTCTGTGGATGTTTGCTAGAATTCATCTAGTTTTGAACTTACATTTGTTGGTAGGTTTTTGATTATTGATTTAATCTCCTTAGTAGTAATCGGTCTGTTCAAATTTTCTATTTCATCATGATTCAGTCTTGGTGGGCTGTATATCTCTAGGAATATATCCATTTCTGTCGGAGTCCAGCTCCAACAGAGTCCAGGTTCCTGAGGGACGAATGGCGTTGGCGAAGAGATTGAGACTGCACACCAAGTTGGTGGAAGCAAGTCTGAAGTCTTTATTGTCAAGCATGAGTTTATATATATTTTGAGGATTACATAAGCATCTGGGGTACATCTATTTTCTCCCCTGAAGTAGCTTGATTTTTCCCCATGATATCATTTTACTTCCTTAATTTATTTGGGTCATCAGCAGTTTCTAAAGGTTACTTCCCTTATTCAGTCTTGGGACAGAGCTGTTCTTTTCATTTTCTGGGTAAGTGCAGTTAATATTTATAGATCCCTACAGTATTTTTTGCAGGGGGTGAGACTCGGGTTATGCTGGAGAACGGAACAAGCCTTGGGGCAAAGGTGAGCCAAGGTACGTCTAGACCAGGCACATACAGGTCCCCACATCCTCTTACATAACTCCCACACTGAGACATCTGACTCTTTAACCCTCTTTCTTCGGCAGGGCCCTGGGGATGTTGAAGGAGTGTTAGTCAGAAGAGGGTCTTTCTTGTCTATTACAGTGGGATTCCCCTTTCCTAGCAGATTCCCCTGGGTAAGCACAAGCGTCATGAAGAGAGCCAATACAGCAACTAGTAACAGCAGTTTGAGCAAGGAGGACCCTCGGCCGTTCCTGCAGGGGTGGCTTTGCAACTCCCGTGCTTCATGTGCCCCGACTGTGTCACTGGGCTGCAGCAGTTGCAGGACGGCGTCTGGCACATTTCTTCTGGGTTGTCCAATTTGTTAGCATATAATTGCTCATAATAGTCTTTTATGATACTTTGTATTTCTGTGGTATCAGTTGTAACATCTCCTCTTTCCTTTCTGAGTTTATTTGAGTCCTCTCTTTTTCTTGGTGTTTCTTGCTAAAGGTTTGTCAATTTTGTTTATCTTTGCAAAGAACCAGCTCTTAGTTTCATTGATCGTTTATATTGTCTTTTTAGTCTCAGTTCCTTCATTTCTGCTTTGTTATTTTCTTCCTTGTACTAACTTTGGGCTTTATTTGTTCTTCTTTTCTAATTTCTTGAGGTGCAAATATTAGGTTGCTTGAGACTTTTCTTGTTTCTTGAGGTAGATATTTATCTCTATGAACTTCCCTCTAAGAACTAATTTTGCTGCATCCCATAAATTTGAGTATGTCACGTTTGTATTTTCATTTGTCTCAGGTTTTTTTTATTTCTCTTTTTATTTATTCTTTGACCATTTGATTGTTCCGTAGCATGTTGTTTAATCTCATAATTGTGAATTTTCCTGTTTTCTTCATGTAATTAATTTTTAGTTTTATACCATTGTGACTGGGAGAGATGTTTGGTATCATTTCAATCCTCTTAAATTTCTTAAGACTTGTTTTGTGGCCTAGCATATAATCTATCTTGAAAATGTTCCATGTGCACTTGACAAGAAAGTGTATTCTGTTGCTTTTGGATGGAATGTTCTGCAAATGTTTGTTAAGTCCATCTGGTTAAACATGTTGTTTAAAGTTGATAATTCCTTATGGATTTTCTCTCTTGATGATCTATCCATTGACATAAGAGGGGTGTTAAAGTGCCCCATTATTATTGTATTGCTATGTATTTCTCCTTTTGCACCTGTTACTATTTGCCTTATATATTTAGGTGCTTCTATGTTGGGTGCATAAATATTTACAATGTTATATCTTTTGTCTTTTATTACAGTCTTTGTTTTAAAGTCTATTTTGTCTGATATAAGTATAACTACTCTAGTTTTCTTTTTGTTTCCATTTGCGTGGAATATCTTTTTCCATTCCTTCACTTTTAGTCTGTGTGTCCTTACATCTAAAGTGAGTCTCTGGTAGGCAGCATATACATCAATTTTTTTTTAATCTATTCAGTCACTCTATGTCTTTTGATTGGAGAACTTAGTTTATTTATATTTAAAGTAATTATTGATAGGTATGTGCTTATTGCCATTTTGTGAATTGTTCTTTGGCTGTTTTTGTAGTTCCTCTCTTCTTCTCTAGCTCTCTGGCTTTATGGTTTGATGACTTTATTTAGTGGTATGCTTATATTCCTTTCTCTTTACACTTTGTGTATTTACTGTAAGTTTTTGCTTTGTTATTACCAAGAGGCTTACAATTAACAACTTACATCTTTAATAGTCTATTTTATTAACTTACTTTGATCCCATTGTAAATTTGGTCTTGCTGCTTATCCTTTGTGTGTGTGTGTGTGTGTGTGATTTGATGTCTTTTGGTATCTGTATGCTTTGGCTTTATCATGTCCTTTTGTGTAATTACTACAGGTTTTTCCTTTGTGGTTAGCATGAGGCTTATATAAAATATCTTAAAGTTATAACACCCTATTTTAAACTGATAACAACTTAAATTTGGTAGCATTCCTAAACTTTATCTGTTTACTTCTGCCCCTATCACACTTTAGGTTATTGATGTTACAGTTTGCACATTTTTTATATTATGTATCCAATAACAGCTTATTGTAGTTGTGGTTATTTTTACTATACTTGTTTTTTAACTGTTAAGCTAGAGTTGTAAGTGAAGTATGCACCATCATTATCATATTACAGAATCCTACTTTTACCATATATTTACATTTACCCGTAAGTTTATGCTACCTTCCTAAGTTTTTATGATGTTAATTCCACCCTTTCTGTCCACTCAAAGAATTCCTTTTAGCATTTCTTGTAAGGCAGGTCTAGATATGCTAAACTCTCTGAACTTTTGTTTGTTTTGTTTTCAGCCATTATTTCTTCAAATAATCTATCTTCCCCTTTCTCTGTCTCTTTTCCTTCTGGGAATTTCACAACGCATATTTTCATCTGCTTGATGGTGTCCCTTAGGCCCTGTTCACTTTAATTCAATCTTTTTTCTTTCTGTTCCTCAGACTTGATAATTTCAATTGTTTTATCAAGTTCACTGATCCTTTGCTCCACCTTCTCAAATCTGCTTTTAAATCCCTCTAGTGAACTTTTCACTTTAGTTATTGTATTTTTTCAATTCAAATTTTCTCTTCTTTTAAAGTATTTTCTCTTTATTGATATCTCCACTCTGTTCATTCCGTGTGTTCTCGGCATTCTCCGCTTCTTCTCACAGCTCTCTGAGCATCTTCAAGACAGTTGCTTTAGAGTCTTCATCTAGTAAGTCTGCCAACTAGTTTTCCTCAGGGACAGTTTCTGCTCATTTATTTTTACCCTTGAATGGGCCATATTTTTTATTTCTTTGTATGCCTTGTGATTTTTTTTTTTTTTTGCAAAACTGGACGTTTGAATCTTATAATTTTATAACATTGGAGATTCTCTCCCTTCCCCAGAGTTTGCTATGTTGTTTTGATTGATTCTTGGCTGTCTCTGTGCTGGGGGTCAGCCTGAGGTGTAGACTTAAGCTCTGCACCTCCGTGGTCAGAAGCAGCAGTTGTGATCAGAGCACAGATCCCAAATACTTAGCAGACAGGTTCCTTATTGCCCACTTTGGCTCCCATAAACTGTGTGCTGGGTGCTCCAGGAATACCGATGCCTCCCATTGGGCTAGGGGCTGGGGCTGGGAGGCTGCTACCATGCTTAATGCTGAAATTGACAGAAATTAATTGTAACTTACCATCCAAATCTTCCTTTGAAAATTGCAAGACTTCAGACTCCATATTTCCAAAATTGTTATATCAGACAGATATGCCAGTACAGTTTTTGTCCAGGTGGGGAGATGGATTTCTGGTACTTCTTACTTCTTCATCTTCTCCAAATCCTCCTTGTTTTGTTATTTTTTATAATTTCTCTTTGTTGATATTCTCATTTTGTTTGTATCTCATTTCCCTGATTTCCTTTAGTTCTTTGATCATATTTTACTTTATCTCTGAACATATTTAAGACAGTTGCTTTAAAGGCTTTATCTAGTAAAGCTGATGCCTGTGTTTTTTCAGGGACAGTTTCTAGATATTTATTTTGCTATTTTTAATAGACTATATTTTCCTGTTTCTCTGTATGCTTTGTGATTTCCTGTTGAAAACTGCCATTTGAAAGAGCAAATACCTCTCCCAGTGTTTGCAGACTGGTCTGGAAGACCTTCGCTAATTAGTAGGCCCTTGAGCCTTATAATCAGCCCAGAGTGAAAGTTTAAGGTATTCTCAGTTCTTTTCTGGGCATGTGTCCTTCCTGGGCCTTTGTGTGTACCTTTTTTTCCCCTAATTTCTCTCTGCTTAAGTCTTAATTTCCCAAAGAGTCTCATCCCAGCTTTTTCTCAGGGCTTTAGATGTTTTACTGTATTTCTCTGCCCGTAACCTCTTGCTCCCAGATGAGCACAGGTGTACATTTCCCCTGCAGTCTCCATGTGCCGAGGTGCCTGCCACTGCCTCCCACAGCTCCTGCCAACTGAGATCCTAACTATGAGCTATGACTCAAGCCAGACCGAAGCCAGTCCCTTTGGGAGATGATTGACAGGTTAGAATGTTGCTAATATTTTCTATTCTGCTTTTTCTGGCTTGAAGGAGGGAACTGGGAACTGTGCTGCTCACTCCAACCACACTGTGCCATGCTGGGAAGGGGGTGAGACAAGGGCAAGTATCAAAACAGAACCTGTTTTTCAGATCCAAATCTTAAATTTAGGGTTTCCTGTTCATCTTCAGATTTCATTATACAAATGCTCTCTGGGTGATTATTTAAAAAATGTTTGTATTTTAAAATAATTTTAGACCTATAGACAAGTTACAAAAATAACACAAAGACTTTCCATATACCCATTGCCATGGAGTTCCTTCTAGGCTTTCTATCTTTCTTGTCTATAACATCTCTCTCCAATGGTGAGAAACCTAGCTCCTACTCTCCATCATGCCTGTATTTATTTGTTCAACCTCAGAATACATGTAACATATGTTTAGAATTGTTAATCTGTGCTCCTGCAAGAAACAAATTTGACTACAGTTCAGTATCTATATACATCATTTTGTCTTGAATATCATAGTTTCTAGTGTGTTTGGTTTTTTTCAATCAATATTATGTTCTTGAAACATTTAAAGGTTATTATTAAGAAAATAATATTGATAAAATATTATAGATATATCGAGTTCTCTCTTGATTCTAAGTAAAACTTTCCCTAATAATACCACTGAGTAATATTACTTTCAAATATATTAAATATATCATCCTACTTAATCTTCACACCCATGGAGATAATTCTTGTAAAGCATTTTCAGTGGTTTTGATGATAATAATTAGGTAATGTTTTTGGTGCCAGTCACTGTTCCGGAACTCTACTTTTACTATCTCATTTAATCTCTTTTAAAATATTTTTTCAGTTTCATTTTAGCCTCACCAAGAGGAATAATTTATATGAGGGTAGAGTTTGACTCAATGTTAAGAACCATTTCCGACAGTGAGAGACTTCCAAAATGGAGAGCGTGAGATCACTGTAAATAGATGGACCTAAGCAGAGGCCAGACATCAAGTTGTAAAAGGAATTCTACATGGACTAGAATTAGATGTTGTACATGATTTATCACAACACATGCTCTGCACTCTAGGGTTGTTTAAAGAAATATATCCTATAGAATGAAGGTAAATAAACTGGGATCAAATGCTATCCTCCACCTAGGTCTCAAAGTTTTCAAAACAAATTGCTAGGGTGATGGAGCAAAAATGTATTTTGCTTTAAAATTTGTCTGTGTTTCACTGAGGGGCACCAAAGATGTGACAGAGAAATGACTTTGAATCTATCTCTGGGATCCACAGCGACTGTATATCATATTACAAGCTCCTATATGTGAAAGATTAAATTCTTAAATACGGAAATTTAAATGCCTATTGATTTTTTTTCACTAAAGCAGTAGTCTAGCAATATTATAAGCACTTTTTGAAATGGTGGGTACAGTAATTTTGGATTCTTGAAAAAATCTAATTAAATACATGAGTATTATTTCATTTGGGTTTTCAAGTAGATAAAATACCAAAATATTAATTAATAAGATTTAGAAATATTAGAAGCTGAGAAAATATTTCCACAAATCTTCACATAAAGAGAGACATGTGATTAGATGATAATAATAAAGAAAATCCATCAATCTCAGGGCCAAAAGAGAAAGAATGACAACATAAAGATACTGGATTACTAACTCATTCAATATTTAGAAGCTTTTTCTCTTGTTCTTTTTTTCCCTCTTATTCTTTCCAACGTCCCTTTTAACACTAGTGTCAATTAAACTTGATATTCATTAATAACATTCCCACACAGAATAAGTTCTTTGAGTTTATGAGTATCTTTCACAGTTCAGCTAGAGCTAGCAGTATGATTTGTAGTCTCACTGGGTTTAATAAATATTATATAAATAATAAAAACTTTGTTTTGATCTTTTCAATGAATTTCCAGTTTTAATAGAAAAAGCCTAAAGCAAGATATTTTCTTTTCTAAATTCAGTTCCTTTACCTGGATGTGTAAGAAATGTATGAAGGTGACTTTTCTCTATAGTATCCTATAGAATAGATTTGCAAACACTATGACACTTAAATAATCATGACATTGTCAAAACATGCAGAGCACAAGTTTCTTTTACTCGTTTTTACACCACAGCAGAAGGCATTACAGGGACATTAGTGGACAGAAGCAAGCTGGAACTTCAATATAGAGCTCCTTTCTTAATATCGGCACCAAAGAGGCTTTGATCTTAGAGTTTCAAATTTGTTCCAGATAGTAAAGAATAGTTCTGAAAATAAATTATAAATTTATTTTTTTTGTAAATTTCATTTTAAATTGTAATTGTAAATTTCATTTAATTCAAACTCTAACACACACAAGCATTTCTGAGACTTTCAGTTTTGTGCATTTCTTGTTGTGAGTATATTTCACACTAATTGCATGGCAGTTTTTGAATATTATCTAGGCTTTTTGGGTTTCAAAATCAATGATCTTTCTCTCAATGCTAAAAAGTTCATTTTCGCTGAACATTGACAAAGACTCCCTCCTTAATCAAACTTTAGTTAAGCCCTCTTTTTGATTTAGGCCTCATACTTGGCCCTGTCATTGGCCTGCCTTTAGCAAGAATATTGTTAGGTTAATTTAGTAGGAATCCCACTACCCTTGATGCCTTCTCTTAGTAATTTTACATCTGCTGACCTCCTCACTCTGCTCATTGGCTATAAACCCCCAGTTGTCTTTGCTGTATTTGGAGTTGAGCTCAATCTCCCTCCCTTATTGCAATAGTCTTGAATAAAGTCTTTATTACCATTTTTAACAAATATCAGGATAATTTTTTTTAACAACATTGTGAGACTGGCTCTTATGGTAGGAATTGGCCTTGAGATTGGCCTTGTGGTAGGACATATATTAGAGATGAAAATCCTGGACTTTAAAGCCCAACTGTATGGTTTCCCAACTTTATCTGCTGCTTATGTGCTATATGTCCTTGAGCAATTTAGATGAACTTGTGTCCTTGATCCTCAGATGATGAACATATGCTCACATGTGAGAACCTGTCCACACATAGTTTCTACCACTACGACCTCTGCCCATATTGAAGGGTCTGAAATTCCGTGCTCCTAAGATAGAAATTATACTTCTATTTTGGGGGATCAGCACATGTTAACCATGAGCACTCAGCCTGCGAGCTTACCATCTGCAACTCGAGCATTTGATTGGCTGTCCTGGCAGGTGATAGGGCAGTGGAAGAGGCATGAGAGAGAAAACAATCACAATGCGTTTTGCCTTCCCAGTCTGTAGATTCAGAGACAGCAGTCTGTGTCTCAGTGAAACTCTGCATTGTGGGTTCCTCCCATTAGATTAAAGCAATGATAGACTTCAAAGTGTCAAGGTAGCTCCAAGAACCAGGATCTCACTCAGTTAGAAGCTATCGGTACCCCGGATTCTAGTGACTGACACGCCTTATTCTTTGGCCCAATGATTCAGCCATTTCTGTTGGAAATTCATATTCTCTAAGTTACAATTTACTGTCCACAGCCTGTTAAAAATTTTGTTTTATTTGCCACCCCAGTGTTCATTGACCTAGGTAAGAGCACAACATGCTGAGACCTGTTTTCTAGATGAGAAAACAATCGACTGTCGCCCCTGCATCATGAATGTAGCTGTGTAGTCAACTGGTACCTAGAAACCTCCAACTAAATATACTCTCTCTCTCTGCTCCTGAAATCATTGTTCCCATGCAAAAAGTTAACCACCAACATATAAAGGGAGAAAATAAATTCCTCTAACCTCCCCCCAAAAGTAATCATGTGTTCCTCTTGAAGAAGAAAAGTAAGACATTTTGCCTCTCAAACCACTAAGGTATCAAATGGTTACATTTAGACTGCTATCTGCTTTTGTTGATCTCTAATCTCCTGGACCAGCTTTATGAGGACTTTGGAACTGAATGTTTAACACATCAACAATTTGATTTCAATGAGAGATAGTGACAAGTGGAAAATGGAATGTTAGAGGCATCCTTGCCAATTGAGTAAGCCTCAAGAGCATGAATGATCCCATAATTTTTATGAACAAAAAATTATCCTTCCACTACCTTCTGGATAGAGCTTGTTTATGAAGATGACATTCTAATTTACATTCCAAAGCAGACTGACACAAACCTTTGGCTTAGGTAGGCCAGATCTGTCTTCAGCAGCACCATATTTCAAACAACTGTAGTAAAAATGTATTCAAAAGACTAGAGAAACACTCTCTGGGCTTTTTTTCAGTTTACTTAAAGCATTCATATGATTTACAGCAAGTTTTCTGCTTTTGAGTGACTCACAAGAGAACCAAAGGAATCTTTGAGTTTCCAGGGTTCATTAGATGATCATTCTCATATCTATGCCATGACTATCTCATTATCTGACCTATTCAAGAAGGGAAGGGACTTGTCTTATCTTTGATGGTAGCCAATGCTTTCCAAAGGGTGTAGACCCTGCTCATTTTTGCCCTGATTGTGGTCTAATTTAAGCTAGTCAGAGTTCTTGGTTGAAACTGACATCGCCTGCTCAATATGTCATCCTGCTATCCTAAGAAGCATTACATCTTATCCAACAGCTCTGTTGAAATACTGTTCCTCTGTTGGAATTCTATTACTAATATTAGTTATACTATTGCATTTACTATTACTAGTAGTAAATGTAAATAGTAAAAAAGTACTAATACTTTTATTAGGAGTATTATTACTAGTAATAGGAATACTATTAGTTCTATTACTACTATAGAAGAAGGAATACTTCTCCAGCAAGCCATTTTTAGTTCTACTAGTCATTAATCAGCAAGATTTCCTAAATATTCCTCTGAATAGTTCATTACCTTCCCAGGTTCTGATTAATTGTTGGATCTCTGATAATTCTTGAGTTGTGCTGTCCAACATGGGAGCCACAAACCACATATGGCTAAACTAATTAAAATTAAATAAAATTAAAAATCTAGATTCTCAGTCACACTAGCCACATTTCAAGAGCTTGATAGCTGCATATGGCTCATAGCTCCCATATTGGAGGGAACAGATACAGAATATTTCCATTATCACAGGAAATTCTATGGGGGAGTGCTGTGGATAGGAAGTTGTAATTGCCATGAAAGAAGTGGTTTTGGAGGAGAAACATTTAAATGAAGCCAATATAAACTGAATCTGTTCATTGGACCCCCTCTGCCAGTAGCTACAAGATCTAGGTAAACAAAAATCAGCTGAAGTCATTTGTATATGAACTTGGGTATTAGTTGATTTCCTCATATCATGAAATAATAAGTACCATGGTTCTCGACTCTGGCTGCACATTTGAATCACCTACAGACAATATGATTTCATTGGTCTGGGGATAGGGGCAGAGAATTAATGCTTTTCTAAAAGCACTCAGGTGAATCCTATTTTGTAGACAGGCTTGAGAAGCACACATATTTAGCACAAATATTAGCTCAATTAATCAAATTATCACATAATTAATATATAAATGACACTGTTATCTGGGTAGTCCATAGGAGCAAACTGAAAAGCTGGATTGGATCCGATTTAGATAATCTCAGCAATTACTGTTCATGGGCAGGCTGCTATGTTGAGCTAAAGCTTGTGTTGGAAAAATAATTCTAGGGAGAAGCATAAAATTCACATTGCTCACAACCCAATCATTGGCAACTTACGATAACATTCTCCTATTAATTTCTGCATATATTCTCTCCAAAACCCTCACAGGAGTTATCAATACATTTCATCCTTATATCACCTCTGGAATCTTTCACAGTTTCAGAGAATAGATAATCAGTCACTAGTGAAGAATTACTCCACTTGTTTTCTCTTAATTGATACTTTATGCTCAATTCATGATTTCTTATTACCACATAGGTTATGCATTTTCTACTACTGTACAAAATGTAAATAATATATTTACAATGAGAGATTGTAGAGGATAGCTACTGTTCCATTAATTTTATTCCACTTTAAATTGTTTCTGTAGAAATCTAATTTTCCTTATTAATTTTTGACACAAAACAGAACTCCAAAATTAGATTAATGTTATTGTTCATTGTTCTAATTCTTGCTGGAGAAATATATAGTATTTATATATTGAATAGTAACATTCAAGGTACCAAAAGATATAAGTTTAAATACCTATGTCAATGATAATTCAGACTGGATTTAATATAATCTCATCCAATAATATTTATGCTCTCTAGGGTACAGTAAAAATGTGATTAAAAATAATATTTTAGGGACTGGCCCAGTGGCATAATGGTTAAGTTTGCATGCTCTACTTTGGCAACCCATGGTTCACGGGTTTGGATCCCAGGCACAGATCACACACCACTCATCAAGCCATGCTGTGGTGGTGTCCCACATACGAAATAGAGGAAGATTAGCATAGATGTTAGCTCAGGGCCAGTCTTCCTCACCAAAAAAAATAAATAAGTAAATAATATTTTAATGTTATTAACATTGGTTGGTGAGAATCATGTCTTTAAAATTCTTAGCATTTGTATTTTGTGCCATTACGAATTCTACAGAATATGCTCTAACACATATCAATCAGGTTTTTGTCATGAGGCATTTATGTTTACTTTTTTTCCTTTTTGAAATTGGTTGTGTAGTGTTCAAAAATTAACATTTTTTAATAGAGTGAACATTTTCATTTATGATTTAAAAGGTAACTGCAACTTTTTTAAGATTAGAAAAAAGGGAAAGCAATTCAAACATTCAAACTCACGTGCTACTGTTTAAGGCCCTCCACGATCTGGGCCCACCCTGTGTATCCAGGTTACTTCCCACTGCTGTTCAATGAGCACCATCCACTCACGTCAGTGCTATTTTCATAAGCCTTACACACTTGCAATTTTCATTGCTGTCTGCACGAATTTGCTCATGTTGTTTACGTTGTCCAGAATTCATTCATTTTCAAAAGTATGGGTGGGGAGAAGATTTTCGGGCAGCAGTATACGACACTTTAAAGAAAAGTTATTGTGTGATTTTAAAAATAGTTTTGTTTAATTTCGTTAGAGTTGATGTAATTTTTATTACATGTGACATCACAGAAAACAGACTATTATTATATATGAGTAATAGTGACAATGGAAATAGAAAAGTAGTACATAAATCTAACTACTTATGTTTCTATAGTAATGATACTGGGATATCTTTAACTGAGAGCAG